>NC_060173.1:114854058-114971558 GCF_021184085.1 Oncorhynchus gorbuscha | reverse complement strand
TCGTCAATATTTGTTGCGGGACTAGTGAAACAACCGTGGAGTTCTGTTGGTCTGAACCAACACTCAGAGAGGAGTTCTGTTAGTCTGAACCAACACTCAGAGAGGAGTTCTGTTAGTCTGAACCAACACTCAGAGAGGAGTTCTGTTAGTCTGAACCAACACTCAGAGAGGAGTTCTGTTAGTCTGAACCAACACTCAGAGAGGAGTTCTGTTAGTCTGAACCAACACTCAGAGAGGAGTTCTGTTAGTCTGAACCAACACTCAGAGAGGAGTTCTGTTAGTCTGAACCAACACTCAGAGAGGAGTTCTGTTAGTCTGAACCAACACTCAGAGAGGAGTTCTGTTAGTCTGAACCAACACTCAGAGAGGAGTTCTGTTAGTCTGAACCAACACTCAGAGATGAGTTCTGTTAGTCTGAACCAACACTCAGAGAGGAGTTCTGTTAGTCTGAACCAACACTCAGAGAGGAGTTCTGTTAGTCTGAACCAACACTCAGAGAGGAGTTCTGTTAGTCTGAACCAACACTCAGAGAGGAGTTCTGTTAGTCTGAACCAACACTCAGAGAGGAGTTCTGTTAGTCTGAACCAACACTCAGAGAGGAGTTCTGTTAGTCTGAACCAACACTCAGAGATGAGTTCTGTTAGTCTGAACCAACACTCAGAGAGGAGTTCTGTTAGTC
The DNA here is from genome assembly GCF_021184085.1 of Oncorhynchus gorbuscha. NCBI lineage: Eukaryota > Metazoa > Chordata > Actinopteri > Salmoniformes > Salmonidae > Oncorhynchus > Oncorhynchus gorbuscha. The sequence goes on along the minus strand of NC_060173.1, from coordinate 114,970,879 downwards.
TGAACCAACACTCAGAGAGGAGTTCTGTTAGTCTGAACCAACACTCAGAGAGGAGTTCTGTTAGTCTGAACCAACACTCAGAGAGGAGTTCTGTTAGTCTGAACCAACACTCAGAGAGGAGTTCTGTTAGTCTGAACCAACACTCAGAGATGAGTTCTGTTAGTCTGAACCAACACTCAGAGAGGAGTTCTGTTAGTCTGAACCAACACTCAGAGAGGAGTTCTGTTAGTCTGAACCAACACTCAGAGAGGAGTTCTGTTAGTCTGAACCAACACTCAGAGAGGAGTTCTGTTAGTCTGAACCAACACTCAGAGAGGAGTTCTGTTAGTCTGAACCAACACTCAGAGAGGAGTTCTGTTAGTCTGAACCAACACTCAGAGAGGAGTTCTGTTAGTCTGAACCAACACTCAGAGAGGAGTTCTGTTAGTCTGAACCAACACTCAGAGATGAGTTCTGTTAGTCTGAACCAACACTCAGAGAGGAGTTCTGTTAGTCTGAACCAACACTCAGAGAGGAGTTCTGTTAGTCTGAACCAACACTCAGAGATGAGTTCTGTTAGTCTGAACCAACACTCAGAGAGGAGTTCTGTTAGTCTGAACCAACACTCAGAGAGGAGTTCTGTTAGTCTGAACCAACACTCAGAGAGGAGTTCTGTTAGTCTGAACCAACACTCAGAGATGAGTTCTGTTAGTCTGAACCAACACTCAGAGAGGAGTTCTGTTAGTCTGAACCAACAGTCAGAGAGGAGTTCTGTTAGTCTGAACCAACACTCAGAGAGGAGTTCTGTTAGTCTGAACCAACACTCAGAGATGAGTTCTGATGGTCCTACCCTTGGTTCTAACTTTCTAGGTCTGACAAAATGAAGTAAAGTTTATTCTTTTAATGATGTAACTATTGGGCCAGTAAAGGTATTTTCTTTCTCATCAACAGAATGGCTGAGCAGCATAATGAACTAGAACAGTGTTGCTCAGACATGTAAATCTCCTTGCTGCACGACAGCAGCTCTGCCACCGCCGCCGGAGAGGAGAGGCAAATGGCACCCTATTCCCCATTTAGTGCACTAATTTTGCATGGCTCTGGTCAAAAGTAGTGCACTGCGTAGGGAATAGGGTACCATGTGGGGCGCAACCAGAGAGGAGACCAATCATCTCAATATTTCATAAAGTTTTCAGTGCTGTAATACATTCTCCCCCAGTGGCAAACAGCTGGCTAAACCCCACTAGACACATACAGAGCAGAGCTAGCTGTGGATTATAGGATTCATGGGGACCTTGCTGTGGATTCTAAAACATCATGGGGAACTTGCTGTGGATTATAAACATCATGGGGACCTTGCTGTGGATTCTAAAATATCATGGGGACCTTGCTGTAGATTATAAAACATCATGGGGACCTTGCTGTGGATTCTAAAACATCATGGGGACCTTGCTGTGGATTATAGGATTCATGGGGACCTTGCTGTGGATTCTAAAACATCATGGGGACCTTGCTGTGGATTATAGACATCATGGGGACCTTGCTGTGGATTCTAAAACATCATGGGGACCTTGCTGTGGATTCTAAAACATCATGGGGAACTGGCTGTGGATTCTAAAACATCATGGGGACCTTGCTGTGGATTCTAAAACATCATGGGGACCTTGCTGTGGATTCTAAAACATCATGGGGAACTTGCAGTGGATTCTAAAACATCATGGGGACCTTGCTGTGGATTCTAAAACACCATGGGGACCTTGCTGTGGATTATAAACATCATGGGGACCTTGCTGTGGATTCTAAAACATCATGGGGACCTTGCTGTGGATTATAAAACATCATGGGGACCTTGCTGTGGATTCTAAAATATCATGGGGACCTTGCTGTAGATTATAAAACATCATGGGGACCTTGCTGTGGATTCTAAAACATCATGGGGACCTTGCTGTGGATTATAAAACATCATGGGGACCTTGCTGTGGATTCTAAAATATCATGGGGACCTTGCTGTAGATTATAAAACATCATGGGGACCTTGCTGTGGATTCTAAACATCATGGGGACCTTGCTGTGGATTATAAAACATCATGGGGACCTTGCTGTGGATTATAAAACATCATGGGGACCTTGCTGTGGATTATAGAACATCATGGGGACCTTGCTGTGGATTATAAAACATCATGGGGACCTTGCTGTGGATTCTAAAACATCATGGGGACCTTGCTGTGGATTGTAGACATCATGGGGACCTTGCTGTGGATTGTAGACATCATGGAGACCTTGCCGTGGATTGTAGACTTCATGGAGACCTTCCTGTGGATTGTAGACATCATGGACAGGGTTGGGGAGTAACGGATTACATGTAAATCTGTTAAATGGGATTACAAAAGAATTGTGGAAAAAATAAACTGTAATGTTATCAACAAAAATGTTGTAATCAGATTACAGATTACAGATTACATGGTTACTTCCTGGATTACATTTACATTCAGAAAGGATGTTTGCGAGAAAAAAACATATTTTGACACTTCTCTGTTTTCTCAACGACTTTCAAATCAGCATTTAAAAAAGGCACAAGTTTGAAGTTTGTTCCACCTCAGAGAGTCTGACCACTATGATGACACACCAAATGTGTTTGATGGGTCGCGGGGAAAAGAGAAGCAATAGGCTTTTGTAGGCTATGTCTTCCAATGGCACGATTTGAAAGATTGTCCAACTTGAATAAACGCTTGGAGGTAAGGATGACAGCAGATGACAGCAGTGGTGTGGTCTACAGCGCATACGGATATCACTTATTATTGATGTCTACATAACTTAGCGTACTGATGTGAGTCACAATGCTGCTCTCTCATTTAGCTCTTTGCACAAACCTACATTTGAACCCAGTGATGGTTGAATTCAAGAAGTTTAAGCTGCCCATCAATCATGGTTTTTAAAACCAGTGGACAGCCAGTGAAAACAGCTGAATAGTGAGCATCTCAGCCTATGGGAATAAAAATGGGTCTTTTATCTCTCAATCTAATTCATGATGATATATAAAATCACTTATTATTGATGTCTACATAACTTAGCGTACTGATGTGAGTCACAATGCTGCTCTCTCATTTAGCTCTTTGCACAAACCTACATTTGAACCCAGTGATGGTTGAATTCAAGAAGTTTAAGCTGCCCATCAATCATGGTTTTTAAAACCAGTGGACAGCCAGTGAAAACAGCTGAATAGTGAGCATCTCAGCCTATGGGAATAAAAATGGGTCTTTTATCTCTCAATCTAATTCATGATGATATATAAAATAATAAAATCCACAGGCCTAATGGACACATGATCAAACTCACACACTTTTGATAGACTTAAAGGGACAATTTCTGTAGTTGTTACATTAATTTTTGGGATTTATAAATGATATACTGTATATTAATGTAAAGATATAATTGAATTGTATTATTATATGCAGTAGAAAGCGATGGGTTAGAGGAAGCCTACATAACCAACCCATAAAGTAAAACATAACATCCCATTTATGTCCAACTATGTAAACTTAAACATTGATTTATCCTGCAATAGATGTTGTTTAATTGGTAAGATACATTTATGTCGTCTTCTAATGCCTCTTCAGGGGAAAGTAATCTAAAAGTAACTGAATGTAATCAGATTATGTTACTGATTTTGGGGTAATACAAAAGTTACGGTACTGATTACAATTTTGTGCAGGTAACGAGTAACTATAACAGATTACATTGAGATTAATTACATTATGTAATTTAGCCAACCCTGTCTAAGGATTATGGACATCGTGGGGACCTTGCTGCCTCCTACTGAAAGGATGTCAACTTTGTGCAGGTAACGAGTAACTGTAACAGATTACATTGAGATTAATTACATTCTGTCTAAGGATTATAGACATCGTGGGGACCTTGCTGCCTCCTACTGAAAGGATGTCAACCATTAGAGACCATGAATGCTGATACGTGGCCTTGAGGATTAATCAATAGCTTTGGCCAAGGACTAATGTGGGACACTGGTGATTGACCTGGGAAAACGTCTAGCTGGCAACGTCTAGTTCAAAGGCCTCGTATCTAGAATCTCCTCTTGCAAAGGCCTCGTTCAAAAGCTGCTGTGTGCAAAAAACCAGCCGTAACACGACCGGTACAATTCCCTACTTGTGCAAGTCAGGCAAGGGGCCCTTGGTACTTTGTTCTCCCAGAGAGAGAGAGAGAGAGAGAGAGAGAGAGAGAGAGAGAGGACACCCTATTGATCCAACCAGCCCTGTCAGACTAAACTAGCTGTAATGCCTCACAACAAGCCGTGTGGTGGTTTACAAAGTCACCACTTTTGGTTGGTCCATGTGAAACTTTAGGATGTATTTCTCAGCAGCAGCATGCTGTGTACTCTGTGTAGAGTAAATCAATATCCCACCTGGACAGGTTATTAAATGGGGAGGGGAAAACCTTCTGCCATCCCAGACATTATTATTATTTCTACCACAAAGAAACAATCATTTATTTTTGTTCCAGCAATGAGACCGAGAACGGCTCTTACAGCAGGGTAGTACACATTCCATTGGAACCTAAAGGCACATTCGGATTGTAGGTCTCAGCCACCTATTCATTTAGTGCTGTTGGCCTCTATTTTTTTTAATTCCCAGTATTTTGGGGTGGTGGGAGGAGGAGTGGGAAGGGGGGGGTGTAGGCTGAAATACATGTCAGGTTTCATAGCTACTTGATTTCCTCACACACAGGAGCCCAGCCCGGCACATCAATGTGGTGCCATGTCATTGCCGGTGTATTGCATTTGATGAACAATCCAATTTGCGCATCTCTGAAAGGGGAATAATTTAATGAATTTCCATAGTTTAGCCTATCTTCTGCATCCTCGTGGTCTTTAACGTTCACATTTGTGACATGGCTGTTATATATTGATATATATATATATATATTGATTCCATGCAAGCAATTACTCACCGGCTGCAATGCTAGTGATGAAAGGAGAAGCTGGAGACTTGCCCTTTAATATTAGATGCAGAACCAACCATGCAGTGTCCTGGAGCCTATTTGTGTTTTAGGAAGATGCTGTGTAACACATTGATACTGTATAACACAGCCCTGAATAGACATTCAACTTCTAGGAAGAGACATTAGAGAGAACACATTTAACAAGTCTTGTGTTTCATAATAAAAAATAAAAAAATGTAACTTTCATTTAACTAGACAAGTCAGATAATTATGAACAAATTCTTATTTTACAATGACGGCCTACCCCGGCCAAACCCAGACGACGCTGGGCCAATTGCGCGCAATCCTATGGGACTGCCAATCACGTCCAGATGTGATATAGTTCGGATTCAAACCAGGAAATGTATGTAGAAAGGCCTCTTGCAATGACATGCAGAGCCATAGTTCGCTCCGTCACTGCGGGTACCGTTGTTCAAGTCTTGCATACTGTTTCGTCTCCAAAAACTAGACTGAATTGACTTTTCAAATGGATTTCCAAGTATCAGCAACATTTCAGAACAAAAAGACCAGCAAAGGAAGGGAGTGAGTCATACCTTCTGTCCTAGATAGAAATTCATAAAATGCACAAAAGAAAAATCAAATTAAATAAACAATTGGTCCCTATTGTAATCAGATGAGAATGAGGTTACAAGATGGTCAAATATTAACAAGGTTTCATGTCTTACACATTCTCTGCCTAGGTGTCACAAACACTACCCCTCCCTGCTGACAAACCCATATGTGTGTGTGTGTGTGTGTGTGTGTGTGTGTGTGTGTGTGTGTGTGTGTGTGTGTGTGTGTGTGTGTTTGTGTGTGTATGTGTATGTGGGTGTGTGTGTGTGTTAGTGATGCACGGGTTGACTCATAACCCGCGGGCGGAACGGTGGGAGGGGCGGGCAGGTTTTAGGTCATGAAATGTTGTGTGGATGAAGAGCGGGTTGAATAAAGAGGAAACACAAAATGTTTAATTATTCATATCTATAGGCTACATGGAGTTTTCCTTTCATTATTTGTTATCTGCTGTTAGTGTGTAGCTTAAGCCTAAGCTTTAGGTCCTAACTGTACCGTGCCAAATACACACCAATTGCCGAATGCGTTTGGGAACTAGTGCATAAAAAGTTAATATCAATCCGCTGAGGCCAGCCTGGTCTCATAGATTAGACGTAACATAGTAAACGTAAATCTGGGACACTCCAATTAGTATGATGTGTTGTGTTTGGTTACATGAGACAGATGGTTCATCAGGCAAAAAAAACTAAAGTAGGTTGGTTTGTCGGGGTGGATGGTTAGGTGTGGAATGTCTTGCAACCCAAAAGTTGCGAGTTGGAATCTCATCACGGAAAATTTTAGCTAACTAGCACCTTTTCTGTCATGTTTTGTCTTATATTGTCTTGTCATTTTGCTTTCCCTTCTGTTCGTTTTCCCCCTGCTGGTCTTTTTAGGTTCGTTCCCTTTTTTCTCTCTCCCTCCCTCTCTCTCTTCTCTCTATCGTTCCGTTCCTGCTCCCAGCTGTTCCTATTCCCCTAATCAATCATTTAGTCGTTCCACACCTGTTCCCTATCTTTTCCTCTGATTAGAGTCCCTATTTCTCCCCTTGTTTTCCGTTTCTGTCCTGTCGGATCCTTGTATATTGTTCACCGTGCTGTGTCTTTGTCTCGCCCTGTCGTGTCGTGTTTCCCTCAGATGCTGCGTGGTGAGCAGGTGTCTGAGTCTGCTACGGTCAGTGCCTTCCCGAGGCAACCTACAGTTTATGGTCGAGTCTCCAGTCTGTCCTCGTCATTACGAGTGGAATTGTTTTTTATGCTTTGTTTACCGCTCCGATTTGTCTAGGAGTATTGCATATTTCCTTTACTGGAATAAAGACTCTGTTTTCGCCAAGTCGCTTTTGGGTCCTCATTCACCTGCATAACAGAAGGATCCGACCAAAGAATGGACCCAGCGACTACAGACGCTCGTAACACTGCCGTCGAGATCCAAGGAGCCATGCTCGGCAGACACGAGCAGGAATTGTCTGCTGCTCGTCATGCCGTGGAGAACCTGGCCGCTCAGGTTTCCGACCTCTCTGGACAGTTCCAGAGTCTTCGTCTCGTGCCACCTGTTACTTCCTGGTCTGCCGAGCCTCCGGAACCTAGGGTTAATAACCCACCTTGTTACTCCGGGCAGCCCACGGAGTGCCGCTCCTTTCTCACCCAGTGTGATATTGTGTTCTCTCTCCAACCCAACACATACTCTAGAGAGAGAGCTCGGGTTGCTTACGTCATATCACTCCTTACTGGCCGGGCTCGAGAGTGGGGCACAGCTATCTGGGAGGCAAGGGCTGATTGTTCTAACAATTACCAGAACTTTAAAGAGGAGATGATTCGGGTTTTTGACCGTTCAGTTTTTGGTAGGGAGGCTTCTAGGGCCCTGGCTTCCCTATGCCAAGGTGATCGATCCATAACGGATTACTCTATAGAGTTTCGCACTCTTGCTGCCTCTAGTGACTGGAACGAGCCGGCGCTGCTCGCTCGTTTTCTGGAGGGACTCCAAGCAGTGGTTAAAGATGAGATTCTCTCCCGGGAGGTTCCTACCAGTGTGGACTCTTTGATTGCTCTCGCCATCCGCATAGAACGACGGGTAGATCTTCGTCACCAAGCTCGTGGAAGAGAGCTCGCGTTAACGGTGTTTCCCTGCTCCGCATCGCAACCATCTCCCTCCTCTGGCTCAGAGACTGAGCCCATGCAGCTGGGAGGTATTCGCATCTCGACTAAGGAGAGGGAACGGAGGATCACCAACCGCCTGTGCCTCTATTGCGGACTTGCTGGACATTTTGTCAATTCATGTCCAGTAAAAGCCAGAGCTCATCAGTAAGCGGAGGGCTACTGGTGAGCGCTACTACTCAGGTCTCTCCATCTAGATCCTGTACTACTATGTCGGTCCATCTACGCTGGACCGGTTCGGGTGCTACATGCAGTGCCTTGATAGACTCTGGGGCTGAGGGTTGTTTTATGGACGAAGCATGGGCTCGGAAACATGACATTCCTTTCAGACAGTTAGACAAGCCTACGCCCATGTTCGCCTTAGATGGTAGTCATCTTCCCAGTATCAGATATGAGACACTACCTTTAACCCTCACAGTATCTGGTAACCACAGTGAAACTATTTCTTTTTTGATTTTTCGTTCACCTTTTACACCTGTTGTTTTGGGTCATCCCTGGCTAGTATGTCATAATCCTTCTATTAATTGGTCTAGTAATTCTATCCTGGAACGTTTCTTGTCATGTGAAGTGTTTAATGTCTGCTATCCCTCCCGTTTCTTCTGTCCCCACTTCTCAGGAGGAACCTGGCGATTTGACAGGAGTGCCGGAGGAATATCATGATCTGCGCACGGTCTTCAGTCGGTCCCGAGCCAACTCCCTTCCTCCTCACCGGTCGTATGATTGTAGTATTGATCTCCTTCCGGGGACCACTCCTCCTCGGGGTAGACTATACTCTCTGTCGGCTCCCGAACGTAAGGCTCTCGAGGATTATTTATCTGTGTCTCTTGACGCCGGTATCATAGTGCCTTCTTCCTCTCCGGCCGGGGTGGGGTTCTTTTTTGTTAAGAAAAAGGACGGTACTCTGCGCCCCTGCGTGGATTATCGAGGGCTGAATGACATAACGGTTAAGAATCGTTATCCGCTTCCCCTTATGTCATCAGCCTTCGAGATTCTGCAGGGAGCCAGGTGCTTTACTAAGTTGGACCTTCGTAACGCTTACCATCTCGTGCGCATCAGAGAGGGGGACGAGTGGAAAACGGCGTTTAACACTCCGTTAGGGCATTTTGAGTACCGGGTTCTGCCGTTTGGTCTCGCCAATGCGCCAGCTGTTTTTCAGGCATTAGTCAATGATGTTCTGAGAGACATGCTGAACATCTTTGTTTTTGTCTACCTTGACGATATCCTGATTTTTTCACCGTCACTCGAGATTCATGTTCAGCACGTTCGACGTGTACTCCAGCGCCTTTTAGAGAATTGTCTCTACGTGAAGGCTGAGAAGTGCTCTTTTCATGTCTCCTCCGTTACTTTTCTCGGTTCTGTTATTTCCGCTGAAGGCATTCAGATGGATTCCGCTAAGGTCCAAGCTGTCAGTGAGTGGCCCGTTCCAAGGTCACGTGTCGAGTTGCAGCGCTTTCTAGGTTTCGCTAATTTCTATCGGCGTTTCATTCGTAATTTCGGTCAAGTTGCTGCCCCTCTCACAGCTCTTACTTCTGTCAAGACGTGTTTTAAGTGGTCCGGTTCCGCCCAGGGAGCTTTTGATCTTCTAAAAGAACGTTTTACATCCGCTCCTATCCTCGTTACTCCTGACGTCACTAGACAATTCATTGTCGAGGTTGACGCTTCAGAGGTAGGCGTGGGAGCCATTCTATCCCAGCGCTTCCAGTCTGACGATAAGGTTCATCCTTGCGCTTATTTTTCTCATCGCCTGTCGCCATCTGAACGCAACTATGATGTGGGTAACCGCGAACTGCTCGCCATCCGCTTAGCCCTAGGCGAATGGCGACAGTGGTTGGAGGGGGCGACCGTTCCTTTTGTCGTTTGGACAGACCATAAGAACCTTGAGTACATCCGTTCTGCCAAACGACTTAATGCTCGTCAAGCTCGTTGGGCGTTGTTTTTCGCTCGTTTCGAGTTTGTGATTTCTTACCGTCCGGGTAGTAAGAACACCAAGCCTGATGCCTTATCCCGTCTTTTTAGTTCTTCTGTGGCTTCTACTGATCCCGAGGGGATTCTTCCTTATGGGCGTGTTGTCGGGTTGACAGTCTGGGGAATTGAAAGACAGGTTAAGCAAGCACTCACGCACACTGCGTCGCCGCGCGCTTGTCCTAGTAACCTTCTTTTAGTTCCTGTTTCTACTCGTCTGGCTGTTCTTCAGTGGGCTCACTCTGCCAAGTTAGCTGGTCATCCCGGCGTTCGAGGTACTCTTGCTTCTATTCGCCAGCGCTTTTGGTGGCCTACTCAGGAGCGTGACACGCGCCGTTTCGTGGCTGCTTGTTCGGACTGCGCGCAGACTAAGTCAGGTAACTCTCCTCCTGCCGGTCGTCTCAGACCGCTTCCCATTCCTTCTCGACCATGGTCTCACATCGCCCTAGACTTCATTACCGGTCTGCCTTTGTCTGCGGGGAAGACTGTGATTCTTACGGTTGTCGATAGGTTCTCTAAGGCGGCACATTTCATTCCCCTCGCTAAACTTCCTTCCGCTAAGGAGACGGCACAAATCATCATCGAGAATGTGTTCAGAATTCATGGCCTCCCGTTAGACGCCGTTTCAGACAGAGGCCCGCAATTCACGTCACAGTTTTGGAGGGAGTTCTGTCGTTTGATTGGTGTGTCCGTCAGTCTCTCTTCCGGGTTTCATCCCCAGTCTAACGGTCAAGCAGAGAGGGCCAATCAGACGATTGGTCGCATACTACGCAGCCTTTCTTTCAGAAACCCTACGTCTTGGGCAGAACAGCTCCCCTGGGCAGAATACGCTCACAACTCGCTTCCTTCGTCTGCTACCGGGTTATCTCCGTTTCAGAGTAGTCTGGGTTACCAGCCTCCTCTGTTCTCATCCCAGCTTGCCGAGTCCAGCGTTCCCTCCGCTCAAGCGTTTGTCCAATGTTGTGAGCGCACCTGGAGGAGGGTGAGGTCTGCACTTTGCCGTTACAGGGCACAGACTGTGAGAGCCGCCAATAAACGTAGGATTAAGAGTCCTAGGTATTGTTGCGGCCAGAGAGTGTGGCTTTCCACTCGCAACCTTCCTCTTACGACAGCTTCTCGTAAGTTGACTCCGCGGTTCATTGGTCTGTTCCGTGTCTCCCAGGTCGTCAATCCTGTCGCTGTGCGACTGCTTCTTCTGCGACATCTTCGTCGCGTCCGTCCTGTCTTCCATGTCTCCTGTGTTAAGCCCTTTCTTCGCACCCCCGTTCGTCTTCCCTCCCCTCCTCCCGTCCTTGTCGAGAGCGCACCTATTTACAAGGTACGTAGGATCATGGACATGCGTTCTCGGGGACGGGGTCACCAATACTTAGTGGATTGGGAGGGTTACGGTCCTGAGGAGAGGAGTTGGGTTCCGTCTCGGGACGTGCTGGACCGTTCGCTGATTGATGATTTCCTCCGTTGCTGCCAGGATTCCTCCTCGAGTGCGCCAGGAGGCGCTCGGTGAGTGGGGGGGTACTGTCATGTTTTGTCTTATATTGTCTTGTCATTTTGCTTTCCCTTCTGTTCGTTTTCCCCCTGCTGGTCTTTTTAGGTTCGTTCCCTTTTTTCTCTCTCCCTCCCTCTCTCTCTTCTCTCTATCGTTCCGTTCCTGCTCCCAGCTGTTCCTATTCCCCTAATCAATCATTTAGTCGTTCCACACCTGTTCCCTATCTTTTCCTCTGATTAGAGTCCCTATTTCTCCCCTTGTTTTCCGTTTCTGTCCTGTCGGATCCTTGATCCCTCCTGCCACCATCAGTAGGGCACCAGGCTCCCCAGCATTACCCACTCCTGCCACCATCAGTAGGGCACCAGGCTCCCCAGCATTACGCACTCCTGCCACCATCAGTAGGGCACCAGGCTCCCCAGCATTACGCACTCCTGCCACCATCAGTAGGGCACCAGGCTCCCCAGCATTACGCACTCCTGCCACCATCAGTAGGGCACCAGGCTCCCCAGCATTACACACTCCTGCCACCATCAGTAGGGCACCAGGCTGCCCAGCATTACACACTCCTTCCACCATCAGTAGGGCACCAGGCTCCCCAGCATTACGCACTCCTGCCACCATAAGTAGGGCACCAGGCTGCCCAGCATTACACACTCCTGCCACCATCAGTAGGGCACCAGGCTCCCCAGCATTACACACTCCTGCCACCATCAGTAGGGCACCAGGCTGCCCAGCATTACACACTCCTTCCACCATCAGTAGGGCACCAGGCTCCCCAGCATTACGCACTCCTGCCACCATAAGTAGGGCACCAGGCTGCCCAGCATTACACACTCCTGCCACCATCAGTAGGGCACCAGGCTCCCCAGCATTACGCACTCCTGCCACCATCAGTAGGGCACCAGGCTCCCCAGCATTACACACTCCTGCCACCATAAGTAGGGCACCAGGCTGCCCAGCATTACACACTCCTGCCACCATCAGTAGGGCACCAGGCTCCCCAGCATTACACACTCCTGCCACCATCATTACACACTCCTGCCACCATCAGTAGGGCACCAGGCTCCCCAGCATTACACACTCCTGCCACCATCAGTAGGGCACCAGGCTGCCCAGCATTACACACTCCTTCCACCATCAGTAGGGCACCAGGCTCCCCAGCATTACGCACTCCTGCCACCATAAGTAGGGCACCAGGCTGCCCAGCATTACACACTCCTGCCACCATCAGTAGGGCACCAGGCTCCCCAGCATTACACACTCCTGCCACCATCAGTAGGGCACCAGGCTGCCCAGCATTACACACTCCTTCCACCATCAGTAGGGCACCAGGCTCCCCAGCATTACGCACTCCTGCCACCATAAGTAGGGCACCAGGCTGCCCAGCATTACACACTCCTGCCACCATCAGTAGGGCACCAGGCTCCCCAGCATTACGCACTCCTGCCACCATCAGTAGGGCACCAGGCTCCCCAGCATTACACACTCCTGCCACCATCAGTAGGGCACCAGGCTGCCCAGCATTACCCACTCCTGCCACCATCAGTAGGGCACCAGGCTCCCCAGCATTACACACTCCTGCCACCATCAGTAGGGCACCAGGCTCCCCAGCATTACACACTCCTGCCACCATCAGTAGGGCACCAGGCTCCCCAGCATTACACACTCCTGCCACCATCAGTAGGGCACCAGGCTCCCCAGCATTACACACTCCTGCCACCATCAGTAGGGCACCAGGCTCCCCAGCATTACACACTCCTGCCACCATCAGTAGGGCACCAGGCTCCCCAGCATTACACACTCCTGCCACCATCATTACACACTCCTGCCACCATCAGTAGGGCACCAGGCTCCCCAGCATTACACACTCCTGCCACCATCAGTAGGGCACCAGGCTCCCCAGCATTACGCACACCTGCCTTTCCCCGTCACACTTATCAGCGTATGATTGGACTCACCTGGACTCAATCACCTGTTTCTTACCTCCCCTATATCTGTTCCAGTAGTGTGTCTCAGTCGTGTTCCCTGTCTGTTCCTGATTAAATGTCTTACCCCCTGTATCCGTTTCTCCCCTCCAGCGTCTGTCCCCTTACAATATCATACTCAATGGAGTGTCTCGGATTTATATATAGAATCATAATAAATGCTCTGAGACCCAGCTGCGAAATGGACAATGTCAGAGTTTAATTGAAAAAGAGAAAAACTGTGAAATAAAATCGAATTGTATTTGTCACATGCACCGAATACATCAGCTGTAGACTCTACAGTGAAACGCTTACTCTTTACTTCTTCGGGCTAGGGGGCCAAGAATGCTTTAAAAAAATAATAATAATAGATACTTTTATTTTCTATTTTCTACTTATCTAATAATTGTAACAAATAATTAAACAGCAGCAGTAAAATAACAAGTGAGGCTATATACAGTTGGGCACAAAAGTATTTAGTCAGCCATCAATTGTGCAAGTTCTCCCACTTAAAAAGATGAGAGAGGCCTGTAATTTTCATCATAGGTACACTTTCAACTATGACAGACAAAATGAGAAATCCAGAAAATCACATTGTAGGATTTTTAATGAAATTATTTGCAAATTATGGTGGAAAATAAGTATGTTTCATTTTCGTTTTGTTTTGTCTTGATCATACACACCTGGTTTCCATTCCATTAATTATGTTCATTATTTAACCCTCTGATTTCCCTCTCTGTTTTGTGCGTTATTTACATTTACATTTAAGTCATTTAGCAGACGCTCTTATCCAGAGCGACTTACAAATTGGTGCATTCACCTTATGACATCCAGTGGAACAACCACTTTACAATAGTGCATCTAAATATTTTAAGGGGGGAGGGGGTGAGAAGGATTACTTTATCCTATCCTAGGTATTCCTTAAAGAGGTGGGGTTTCAGGTGTCTCCGGAAGGTGGTGATTGACTCCGCTGTCCTGGCGTCGTGAGGGAGTTTGTTCCACCATTGGGGAGCCAGAGCAGCGAACAGTTTTGACTGAGCTGAGCGGGAACTGTACTTCCTCAGTGGTAGGGAGGCGAGCAGGCCAGAGGTGGATGAACGCAGTGCCCTTATTTGGGTGTAGGGCCTGATCAGAGCCTGGAGGTACTGAGGTGCCGTTCCCCTCACAGCTCCGTAGGCAAGCACCATGGTCTTGTAGCGGATGCGAGCTTCAACTGGAAGCCAGTGGAGAGAGCGGAGGAGTGGGGTGACGTGAGAGAACTTGGGAAGGTTGAACACTAGACGGGCTGCGGCGTTCTGGATGAGTTGTAGGGGTTTAATGGCACAGGCAGGGAGCCCAGCCAACAGCGAGTTGCAGTAATCCAGACGGGAGATGACAAGTGCCTGGATTAGGACCTGCGCCGCTTCCTGTGTGAGGCAGGGTCGTACTCTGCGGATGTTGTAGAGCATGAACCTACAGGAACGGGCCACCGCCTTGATGTTAGTTGAGAACGACAGTTTGTTGTCCAGGATCACGCCAAGGTTCTTAGCGCTCTGGGAGGAGGACACAATGGAGTTGTCAACCGTGATGGCGAGATCATGGAACGGGCAGTCCTTCCCCGGGAGGAAGAGCAGCTCCGTCTTGCCGAAGTTCAGCTTGAGGTGGTGATCCGTCATCCACACTGATATGTCTGCCAGACATGCAGAGATGCGATTCGCCACCTGGTCATCAGAAGGGGGAAAGGAGAAGATTAATTGTGTGTCGTCTGCATAGCAATGATAGGAGAGACCATGTGAGGTTATGACAGAGCCAAGTGACTTGGTGTATAGCGAGAATAGGAGAGGGCCTAGAACAGAGCCCTGGGGGACACCAGTGGTGAGAGCGCGTGGTGAGGAGACAGATTCTCGCCACGCCACCTGGTAGGAGCGACCTGTCAGGTAGGACGCAATCCAAGCGTGGGCCGCGCCGGAGATGCCCAACTCGGAGAGGGTGGAGAGGAGGATCTGATGGTTCACAGTATCGAAGGCAGCCGATAGGTCTAGAAGGATGAGAGCAGAGGAGAGAGAGTTAGCTTTAGCGGTGCGGAGCGCCTCCGTGATACAGAGAAGAGCAGTCTCAGTTGAATGACTAGTCTTGAAACCTGACTGATTTGGATCAAGAAGGTCATTCTGAGAGAGATAGCGGGAGAGCTGACCAAGGACGGCACGTTCAAGAGTTTTGGAGAGAAAAGAAAGAAGGGATACTGGTCTGTAGTTGTTGACATCGGAGGGATCGAGTGTAGGTTTTTTCAGAAGGGGTGCAACTCTCGCTCTCTTGAAGACGGAAGGGACGTAGCCAGCGGTCAGGGATAAGTTGATGAGCGAGGTGAGGTAAGGGAGAAGGTCTCCGGAAATGGTCTGGAGAAGAGAGGAGGGGATAGGGTCGAGCGGGCAGGTTGTTGGGCGGCCGGCCGTCACAAGACGCGAGATTTCATCTGGAGAGAGAGGGGAGAAAGAGGTCAGAGCACAGGGTAGGGCAGTGTGAGCAGAACCAGCGGTGTTGTTTGACTTAGCAAACGAGGATCGGATGTCGTCGATCTTCTTTTCAAAATTGTTATTGTTTGTCATGTGGGTTCTCGTTGTTTGTGCTTGGGAATATTGTATTTGTTCCTCGTTGGATACTTACTTATTTTGGAGTAAATTTTGGATGATTACTCAGAACTTTATTTTGTGCATTTGTCCATGTTACCAACGTCCTCACAACATGATTTCCATGCTATCTCGCTCACACCATAGGGTGTAGGATTAGTTCCTGCCTTGTGTTGAAACTGCAGTAGGACATAGGGTGTAGGATTAGTTCCTGCCTTGATGTTGAAACCGCAGTAGGACATAGGGAGTAGGATTAGTTCCTGCCTTGTGTCGAAACTGCAGTAGGACATAGGGAGTAGGATTAGTTCCTGCCTTGATGTTGAAACTGCAGTAGGACATAGGGAGTAGGATTAGTTCCTGCCTTGTGTCGAAACTGCAGTAGGACATAGGGAGTAGGATTAGTTCCTGCCTTGATGTTGAAACTGCAGTAGGACATAGGGTGTTACATAGGTAACAAATGATTCAGCTTGGTTTAGTCTGATGTCATACAGTCCCCATGGTAAAATGATTAGGTTGGTGTCTTGCCTTAGGGAAGGAAGGATTGGTATGTTATCATGTGTTTTCTGTCATGCAACACGTGTTTCACCCATCTTGTTTTTACGTCTCTTCCTTTTCTCTTCTGGAGGAAACATTCAGTCACAGACTTCAGGTTTGGTCACCAAGCAGCCTTTTTAGCGTAACCCGAATATCTGAAAAACACCCGCAGGCTCGTATTTCCCTTCTTACCATATTCCCTCCCCACATAGCTTTTTACATCAGGCCATTTGAAGCTGCAATTCATTATGCCTTATAAAAGGCTATGGCAGTTTGATGAACGGGACAGTCTGGCTCGTGTATCTCTTTCCCTGAGATAAAGCAAAATTATGTCATTAATTATTAAACGCAATTCAATACGGCTCCTAATCTCAGAGTCTTTTCTATGAAGAATGTTAATTGAGATGAAAATGGAGAGAACAACATATTGCAATAAAAACACACAGTCTTCGTATTCTTCCTTTCTTAGAAAATAGATTTCTGATTCATGAATAATCATGTTACAAAATGGCCTGAATATTGATTATTGAATATTGATTATTGAATATTGATTATTGAATATTGATTATTGAATATTGATTATTGATTATTGAATATTGATTATTGAATATTGATATTGATGTTGCTAATGACCCTTAAATATCTGTTTTCAATTTGAGAATAGAATGAGCCAAGTGGGACTGTTCCAATTTGCTATACATTTCTCTCAATCTCAGGACTATTCCATTCAAAATAGGAGTGTCATACATTTAAATATATTTTAATCAATTTAATCACAGGATTTGCTGTGATTAATCACAATTAATTGCAAATTCTACACTTGCTCAGATTGAGTATAGAATATATACAAAAAGCATTACAAGAATCTTGATTTTGTCCAAAGAAAGTTGAAGAGCAAAATCAGGGAAATTGATGAAAGAAGCTCATTTAAAATAAAACACAAACTATGATTTAAGAGCTAAAACATTAATAACAGAAATAAAAAAAATATTTGAAACGCAACAATGTTGTTCTCATTGACTTGCATAAAAAGTGAGCTAACTGGATAGCTAGCTAGCTTGGCTACACTCATGTAAATGAGAAAATCTCTCTTTTTTTTTTACTCGGGTCAAAACAATGAAATTATAAATCAAATTTACCAGAAAACTCAACACAGTTTAGTTAAACATGTTATCTCTAGAATTTTTATTTCAAGCAAAACCACTCTTACAAACCCGGAAAAACAAGATAAAAAATAATAAAATGGAGGCACAGAGAGTTAGCTTCTCTGTTGTTTTCACTGGCCTCCTTCCAACCGTCAACGTACGAAGAAGAGAGGCGCGCCTGCTGCAGTAACTCTCCGAATGCCTCCCCCTAGTGGTAGTATACAAGTCATGCAACACCATGGCGGAATGCAAATAATTGAGTGGATGGTTCAGAAATAAGAAATTCTTATTTTTTAACTCAGTCATAATTATTTTTCTCAGGTAGGCGAAGTAACCTTTTTATAGAATGGCATTACAGAATTTGGAATTCCACATGTGGAAACATTACTAGTACAACACAATAACACCACCTTGAACAATAACACTATTTGACCCACACATGTGAACTTGCAATTCCACATGTGGAAACATTACTAGTACAACACAATAACACCACCTTGAGCAATAACACTATTCTTACCCACACATGTGAACTTGCAATTCCACGTGTGAAAGTTAGATTTCCACATGTGAATGCTTGTAACGGCGTTCTTCGTTTGTAGAAAGAGAGTCGGACCGAAATGCAGCGTGGTGGTTACTCATGTCTTTAATGAAAGAAGAGCGATACATGAAATAACTGAAAGATACAAAAACAACAAACGGAACGTGAAACCTAATTACAGCCTATCTGGTGAAACTACACAGAGACAGGAACAATCACCCACGAAATACACAGTGAACCCCAGGCTACCTAAATACGGTTCCCAATCAGAGACAACGAGAATCACCTGACTCTGATTGAGAACCGCCTCAGGCAGCCAAGCCCATACAACACCCCTAATCAGCCGCAATCCCAATCCCTACAAAAACCCCCAATACGAAACACAACATAAACCCATGTCACACCCTGACCAGACCAAATATATAACGAAAACACAAAACACTATGACCAAGGCGTGACAATGTTTCTTATATGTACAACTGGAAAATGACATTTTGGGAGAGTTAGATTTGCATATGTGGAGTATTCTGTTTTTTTTTTACATGTGAAACGGCATGTTTGATTTTCACACGTGATTGTTTTTCGCGTTTGAACTTGCAATTTCTCATGTGAAACTGCAATTTACATGTGCGGTGAAAACATGTTTATTCTCCTCACGTGAGAAAAGGTGTTGTTACCATGTGAAAATATAGTTTCACGTGACATTTAAGCATTTAAACATTTGAAACTTCAAAATTCACTTGTTTATAATAATAATAATAATATATGCCATTTAGCAGACGCTTTTATCCAAAGCGACTTACAGTCACGTGTGCATACATTCTACGTATGGGTGGTCCCGGGGATCGAACCCACTACCCTGGCGTTACAAGCACCATGCTCTACCAACTGAGCTACAGTTGTAAGTGACAAACGTTCAATTTAATACAATATAGTGGGAGAAATGTTTTTTCTCTCTCTTCCAAGTACTTCAGACAGTCTTCTCCCCACCTCTCCCCTCCCTTGGAGAGTCAACCCCTCATGATGGGGTTGACTTTGCAGTCGGGCGGGCACCCTGCCTATAGCCATATTTTTATCCTCAAAATATTAGAAGTCCATTTGGATTCATAATTCATTGGAGGGCAGCAGTAGGAGGTAGGGGTAGAGGGGTGTAGGGGACATATGGTGTGCTCTGCGTGTGGTGAAATATTAAAAAGCCGTGTCAGTGCTGAGGCCACAGTCCCACCAGGTGGGAGGAAGAGATCTTATGGACAACGAGACAGAGAGAGAGGGAGAGAGAGAGGGAGGGAGGGAGCTCTGAGCTCTCCCCTGATATCACCTCTCAGTGGACACACCTGACGCCCTCTAAGTCTCTAACTTTACCGACACCCAAAGACATATGAGAAGCCAGAGGATTTTAGCCAAAGCTCTGTACTACATATACCCTCTACTACATATACCCTCTACTACATATACCCTCTACTACATATACCCTCTACTACATATACCCTCTACTACATATACCCTCTACTACATATACCCTCTACTACATATACCCTCTACAACATATACCCTCTACTACATATACCCTCTACTACATATACCCTCTACTACATATACCCTCTACTACATATACCCTCTACTACATATACCCTCTACAACATATACCCTCTACAACATATACCCTCTACAACATATACCCTCTACTACATATACCCTCTACTACATATACCCTCTACTACATATACCCTCTACTACATATACCCTGTACTACATATACCCTCTACTACATATACCCTCTACTACATATACCCTCTACTACATATACCCTGTTCAACATATACCCTCTACTACATATACCCTCTACTACATATACCCTCTACTACATATACCCTCTACTACATATACCCTGTACTACATATACCCTGTACTACATATACCCTCTACTACATATACCCTCTACTACATATACCCTCTACTACATATACCCTCTACTACATATACCCTCTACTACATATACCCTCTACTACATATACCCTATACCCTCTACTACATATACCCTCTACTACATATACCCTCTACTACATATACCCTCTACTACATATACCCTCTACTACATATACCCTCTACTACATATACCCCTACTCTACTACATATACCCTCTACTACATATACTCTCTACTACATATACCCTCTACTACATATACCCTGTACTACATATACCCTCTACTACATATACCCTCTACTACATATACCCTCTACTACATATACCCTCTACTACATATACCCTCTACTACATATACCCTCTACTACATATACCCTCTACTACATATACCCTCTACTACATATACCCTCTACTACATATACCCTCTACTACATATACCCTCTACTACATATACCCTCTACTACATATACCCTCTACTACATATACCCTCTACTACATATACCCTCTACTACATATACCCTCTACTACATATACCCTCTACTACATATACCCTCTACTACATATACCCTCTACTACATATACCCTCTACCTCTACATATACCCTCTACTACATATACCCTCTACTACATATACCCTCTACTACATATACCCTCTACTACATATACCCTCTACTACATATACCCTCTACTACATATACCCTCTACTACATATACCCTCTACTACATATACCCTCTACTACATATACCCTCTACTACATATACCCTCTACTACATATACCCTCTACTACATATACCCTCTACTACATATACCCTCTACTACATATACCCTCTACTACATATACCCTCTACTACATATACCCTCTACTACATATACCCTCTACTACATATACCCTCTACTACATATACCCTCTACTACATATACCCTCTACTACATATACCCTCTACTACATATACCCTACTACTACTACATATACCCTCTACTACATATACCCTCTACTACATATACCCTCTACTACATATACCCTCTACTACATATACCCTGTACTACATATACCCTCTACTACATATACCCTGTACTACATATACCCTGTACTACATATACCCTGTACAACATATACCCTGTACAACATATACCCTCTACTACATATACCCTCTACTACATATACCCTGTACAACATATACCCTCTACTACATTTACCCTCTAATACATATACAACCTGCTATATATAACGTGTATTATATATACCCTCTACTATATATACCCTCTACTACATATACCCTCTACTACATATACCCTGTACAACATATACCCTCTACTACATATACCCTCTACTACATATACCCTCTACAACATATACCCTCTACTACATATACCCTCTACTACATATACCCTCTACTACATATACCCTCTACTACATATACCCTCTACTACATATACCCTCTACTACATATACCCTCTACTACATATACCCTCTACTACATATACCCTCTACTACATATACCCTCTACTACATATACCCTCTAATACATATACCCTCTACTACATATACTACATATACCCTCTACTACATATACCCTCTACTACATATACCCTCTAATACATATACCCTCTACTACATATACCCTCTAATACATATACAATCTGCTATATATAACTTGTATTATATATACCCTCTACTATATATACCCTCTACTACATATACCCTCTACTACATATACCCTCTACTACATATACCCTCTACTACATATACCCTCTACTACATATACCCTCTACTACATATACCCTCTACTACATATACCCTCTACTACATATACCCTCTACTACATATACCCTCTACTACATATACCCTCTACTACATATACCCTCTACTACATATACCCTCTACTACATATACCCTCTACTACATATACCCTCTACTACATATACCCTCTACTACATATACCCTCTACTACATATACCCTCTACTACATATACCCTCTACTACATATACCCTCTACTACATATACCCTCTACTACATATACCCTCTACTACATATACCCTCTACTACATATACCCTCTACTACATATACCCTCTACTACATATACCCTCTACTACATATACCCTCTACTACATATACCCTCTACTATATATACCCTCTACTACATATAAACTATACTACATATACTCTCTACTACATATACCCTCTACTACATATACCATGAACTACATATACCCTCTACTACATATACCCTCTACTACATATACTCTCTACTACATATACCCTCTAATACATATACCCTCTAATACATATACCCTCTAATACATATACCCTCTAATACATATACCCTCTAATACATATACCCTCTACTGCATATACCCTCTACTGCATATACCCTCTACTGCATATACCCTCTACTACATATACCATGAACTACATATACCCTGTACTACATATAAACTATACTACATATACTCTCTACTACATATACCCGTACTACATATAAACTATACTACATATACTCTCTAGTACATATACCTGTACTACATATAAACTATACTACATACACCCTGAACAGCATATAACCTCTACTAGGTATGCCATGAAACAGCACCTCTCTGTCTCAGTATGTGTAGACCATGTATCTGATGCTGTCTGGACAGTGAAACAGCACCTCTCTGTCTCAGTATGTATAGACCATGTATCTGATGCTGTCTCAGTATGTGTAGACCATGTATCTGATGCTGTCTCAGTATGTGTAGACCGTGTATCTGATAATGTCTCAGTATGTGTAGACCATGTATCTGATGCTGTCTCAGTATGTGTAGACCATGTATCTGATAATGTCTCAGTATGTGTAGACCATGTATCTGATAATGTCTCAGTATGTGTAGACCATGTATCTGATGCTGTCTGGACAGTGAAACAGCACCCCTCTGTCTCAGTACGTGTAGACCATGTATCTGATGCTGTCTCAGTACGTGTAGACCATGTATCTGATGCTGTCTCAGTAGGTGTAGACCATGTATCTGATGCTGTCTCAGTATGTGTAGACCATGTATCTGATGCTGTCTCAGTATGTGTAGACCATGTATCTGATGCTGTCTCAGTATCTGGACAGTGAAACAGCTGTCTCTCTGTCTCAGTATGTGTAGACCATGTATCTGATGCTGTCTCAGTATCTGTAGACCATGTATCTGATGCTGTCTCAGTATGTGTAGACCATGTATCTGATGCTGTCTCAGTACGTGTAGACCATGTATCTGATGCTGTCTCAGTATGTGTAGACCATGTATCTGATGCTGTCTCAGTATGTGTAGACCATGTATCTGATGCTGTCTCAGTATGTGTAGACCATGTATCTGATGCTGTCTCAGTATGTGTAGACCATGTATCTGATGCTGTCTCAGTATGTGTAGACCATGTATCTGATGCTGTCTCAGTATGTGTAGACCATGTATCTGATGCTGTCTCAGTACGTGTAGACCATGTATCTGATGCTGTCTCAGTACGTGTAGACCATGTATCTGATGCTGTCTCAGTATGTGTAGACCATGTATCTGATGCTGTCTGGACAGTGAAACAGCACCTCTCTGTCTCAGTATGTGTAGACCATGTATCTGATGCTGTCTCAGTATCTGTAGACCATGTATCTGATGCTGTCTCAGTATGTGTAGACCATGTATCTGATGCTGTCTCAGTACGTGTAGACCATGTATCTGATGCTGTCTCAGTATGTGTAGACCATGTATCTGATGCTGTCTCAGTATGTGTAGACCATGTATCTGATGCTGTCTCAGTATGTGTAGACCATGTATCTGATGCTGTCTCAGTATGTGTAGACCATGTATCTGAGTATGTGTAGACCATGTATCTGATGCTGTCTCAGTATGTGTAGACCATGTATCTGATGCTGTCTCAGTATGTGTAGACCATGTATCTGATGCTGTCTCAGTATGTGTAGACCATGTATCTGATGCTGTCTCAGTATGTGTAGACCATGTATCTGATGCTGTCTCAGTATGTGTAGACCATGTATCTGATGCTGTCTCAGTATGTGTAGACCATGTATCTGATGCTGTCTCAGTATGTGTAGACCATGTATCTGATGCTGTCTCAGTATGTGTAGACCATGTATCTGATGCTGTCTCAGTATGTGTAGACCATGTATCTGATCTGATGCTGTCTCAGTATGTGTAGACCATGTATCTGATGCTGTCTCAGTATGTGTAGACCATGTATCTGATGCTGTCTCAGTATGTGTAGACCATGTATCTGATGCTGTCTCAGTATGTGTAGACCATGTATCTGATGCTGTCTCAGTATGTGTAGACCATGTATCTGATGCTGTCTCAGTATGTGTAGACCATGTATCTGATGCTGTCTCAGTATGTGTAGACCATGTATCTGATGCTGTCTCAGTATGTGTAGACCATGTATCTGATGCTGTCTCAGTATGTGTAGACCATGTATCTGATGCTGTCTCAGTATGTGTAGACCATGTATCTGATGTAGACCATGTATCTGATGCTGTCTCAGTATGTGTAGACCATGTATCTGATGCTGTCTCAGTATGTGTAGACCATGTATCTGATGCTGTCTCAGTATGTGTAGACCATGTATCTGATGCTGTCTCAGTATGTGTAGACCATGTATCTGATGCTGTCTCAGTATGTGTAGACCATGTATCTGATGCTGTCTCAGTATGTGTAGACCATGTATCTGATGCTGTCTCAGTATGTGTAGACCATGTATCTGATGCTGTCTCAGTATGTGTAGACCATGTATCTGATGCTGTCTCAGTATGTGTAGACCATGTATCTGATGCTGTCTCAGTATGTGTAGACCATGTATCTGATGCTGTCTCAGTATGTGTAGACCATGTATCTGATCTGATGCTGTCTCAGTATGTGTAGACCATGTATCTGATGCTGTCTCAGTATGTGTAGACCATGTATCTGATGCTGTCTCAGTATGTGTAGACCATGTATCTGATGCTGTCTCAGTATGTGTAGACCATGTATCTGATGCTGTCTCAGTATGTGTAGACCATGTATCTGATGCTGTCTCAGTATGTGTAGACCATGTATCTGATGCTGTCTCAGTATGTATAGACCATGTATCTGATGCTGTCTGGACAGTGAAACAGCACCTCTCTGTCTCAGTATGTGTAGACCATGTATCTGATGCTGTCTCAGTATGTGTAGACCATGTATCTGATGCTGTCTCAGTATGTGTAGACCATGTATCTGATGCTGTCTCAGTATGTGTAGACCATGTATCTGATGCTGTCTCAGTATGTGTAGACCATGTATCTGATGCTGTCTCAGTATGTGTAGACCATGTATCTGATGCTGTCTCAGTATGTGTAGACCATGTATCTGATGCTGTCTCAGTATGTGTAGACCATGTATCTGATGCTGTCTCAGTATGTGTAGACCATGTATCTGATGCTGTCTCAGTATGTGTAGACCATGTATCTGATGCTGTCTCAGTATGTGTAGACCATGTATCTGATGCTGTCTCAGTATGTGTAGACCATGTATCTGATGCTGTCTGATGCTGTCTCAGTATGTGTAGACCATGTATCTGATGCTGTCTGGACAGTGAAACAGCACCTGATGCTGTCTCAGTATGTGTAGACCATGTATCTGATGCTGTCTCAGTATGTGTAGACCATGTATCTGATGCTGTCTCAGTATGTGTAGACCATGTATCTGATGCTGTCTCAGTATGTGTAGACCATGTATCTGATCTGAGTATGTGCTGTCTCAGTATGTGTAGACCATGTATCTGATGCTGTCTCAGTATGTGTAGACCATGTATCTGATGCTGTCTCAGTATGACCATGTATCTAGACCATGTATCTGATGCTGTCTCAGTATGTGTAGACCTGATGCTGTCTCAGTGTGTAGACCATGTATCTGATGCTGTCTCTAGACCATGTATCTGATGCTGTCTCAGTATGTGTAGACCATGTATCTGATGCTGTCTCAGTATGTGTAGACCATGTATCTGATGCTGTCTCAGTATGTGTAGACCATGTATCTGATGCTGTCTCAGTATGCTGTCTAGACCATGTATCTGATGCTGTCTCAGTATGTGTAGACCATGTATCTGATGCTGTCTCAGTATGTATAGACCATGTATCTGATGCTGTCTGGACAGTGAAACAGCACCTCTGATCTGTCTCAGTATGTGTAGACCATGTATCTGATGCTGTCTCAGTATGTGTAGACCATGTATCTGATGCTGTCTCAGTATGTGTAGACCATGTATCTGATGCTGTCTCAGTATGTGTAGACCATGTATCTGATGCTGTCTCAGTATGTGTAGACCATGTATCTGATGCTGTCTCAGTATGTGTAGACCATGTATCTGATGCTGTCTCAGTATGTGTAGACCATGTATCTGATCTGTGATGCTGATGCTGTCTCAGTATGTGTAGACCAGACCATGTATCTGATGCTGTCTCAGTATGTGTAGACCATGTATCTGATGCTGTCTCAGTATGTGTAGACCATGTATCTGATGCTGTCTCAGTATGTGTAGACCATGTATCTGATGCTGTCTCAGTATGTGTAGACCATGTATCTGATGCTGTCTCAGTATGTGTAGACCATGTATCTGATGCTGTCTCAGTATGTGTGACCATGTATCTGATGCTGTCTCAGTATGTGTAGACCATGTATCTGATGCTGTCTGTATGTGTAGACCATGTATCTGATGCTGTCTCAGTATGTGTAGACCATGTATCTGATGCTGCCTCAGTATGTATAGACCATGTATCTGATGCTGTCTCAGTATGTGTAGACCATGTATCTGATGCTGTCTCAGTATGTGTAGACCATGTATCTGATGCTGTCTCAGTATGTGTAGACCATGTATCTGATGCTGTCTCAGTATGTGTAGACCATGTATCTGATGCTGTCTCAGTATGTGTAGACCATGTATCTGATGCTGTCTCAGTATGTGTAGACCATGTATCTGATGCTGTCTCAGTATGTGTAGACCATGTATCTGATGCTGTCTCAGTATGTGTAGACCATGTATCTGATGCTGTCTCAGTATGTGTAGACCATGTATCTGATGCTGTCTCAGTATGTGTAGACCATGTATCTGATGCTGTCTCAGTATGTGTAGACCATGTATCTGATGCTGTCTCAGTATGTGTAGACCATGTATCTGATGCTGTCTCAGTATGTATAGACCATGTATCTGATGCTGTCTCAGTATGTGTAGACCATGTATCTGATGCTGTCTCAGTATGTGTAGACCATGTATCTGATGCTGTCTCAGTATGTGTAGACCATGTATCTGATGCTGTCTCAGTATGTATCTGATGCTGTCTCAGTATGTGTAGACCATGTATCTGATGCTGTCTCAGTATGTGTAGACCATGTATCTGATGCTGTCTCAGTATGTGTAGACCATGTATCTGATGCTGTCTCAGTATCTGATGCTGTCTGTAGACCATGTATCTGATGCTGTCTCAGTATGTGTAGACCATGTATCTGATGCTGTCTCAGTATGTGTAGACCATGTATCTGATGCTGTCTCAGTATGTGTAGACCATGTATCTGATGCTGTCTCAGTATGTGTAGACCATGTATCTGATGCTGTCTCAGTATGTGTAGACCATGTATCTGATGCTGTCTCAGTATGTGTAGACCATGTATCTGATGCTGTCTCAGTATGTGTAGACCATGTATCTGATGCTGTCTCAGTATGTGTAGACCATGTATCTGATGCTGTCTCAGTATGTGTAGACCATGTATCTGATGCTGTCTCAGTATGTGTAGACCATGTATCTGATGCTGTCTGGAGTGAAACAGCACCTCTGATGCTGTCTCAGTATGTGTAGACCATGTATCTGATGCTGTCTCAGTATGTGTAGACCATGTATCTGATGCTGTCTCAGTATGTGTAGACCATGTATCTGATGCTGTCTCTAGACCATGTATCTGATGCTGTAGTATGTGTAGACCATGTATCTGATGCTGTCCATGTATCTGATGCTGTCTCAGTATGTGTAGACCATGTATCTGATGCTGTCTCAGTATGTGTAGACCATGTATCTGATGCTGTCTCAGTATGTGTAGACCATGTATCTGATGCTGTCTCAGTATGTGTAGACCATGTATCTGATGCTGTCTCAGTATGTGTAGACCATGTATCTGATGCTGTCTCAGTATGTGTAGACCATGTATCTGATGCTGTCTCAGTATGTGTAGACCATGTATCTGATGCTGTCTCAGTATGTGTAGACCATGTATCTGATGCTGTCTCAGTATGTGTAGACCATGTATCTGATGCTGTCTCTAGACCATGTATCTGATGCTGTCTATGTAGTAGTACCATGTATCTGATGCTGTCTCAGTATGTGTAGACCATGTATCTGATGCTGTCTCAGTATGTATAGACCATGTATCTGATGCTGTCTGGACAGTGAAACAGCACCTCTCTGTCTCAGTATGTGTAGACCATGTATCTGATGCTGTCTCAGTATGTGTAGACCATGTATCTGATGCTGTCTCAGTATGTGTAGACCATGTATCTGATGCTGTCTCAGTATGTGTAGACCATGTATCTGATGCTGTCTCAGTATGTGTAGACCATGTATCTGATGCTGTCTCAGTATGTGTAGACCATGTATCTGATGCTGTCTCAGTATGTGTAGACCATGTATCTGATGCTGTCTCAGTATGTGTAGACCATGTATCTGATGCTGTCTCAGTATGTGTAGACCATGTATCTGATGCTGTCTCAGTATGTGTAGACCATGTATCTGATGCTGTCTCAGTATGTGTAGACCATGTATCTGATGCTGTCTCTAGACCATGTATCTGATGCTGTCTCAGTATGTGTAGACCATGTATCTGATGCTGTCTCAGTATGTGTAGACCATGTATCTGATGCTGTCTCAGTATGTGTAGACCATGTATCTGATGCTGCCTCAGTATGTATAGACCATGTATCTGATGCTGTCTCAGTATGTGTAGACCATGTATCTGATGCTGTCTCAGTATGTGTAGACCATGTATCTGATGCTGTCTCAGTATGTGTAGACCATGTATCTGATGCTGTCTCAGTATGTGTAGACCATGTATCTGATGCTGTCTCAGTATGTGTAGACCATGTATCTGATGCTGTCTCAGTATGTGTAGACCATGTATCTGATGCTGTCTCAGTATGTGTAGACCATGTATCTGATGCTGTCTCAGTATGTGTAGACCATGTATCTGATGCTGTCTCAGTATGTGTAGACCATGTATCTGATGCTGTCTCAGTATGTGTAGATCATGTATCTGATGCTGTCTCAGTATGTGTAGACCATCTGTATGCTGATGCTCAGTACAGTATGTGTAGACCATGTATCTGATGCTGTCTCAGTATGTGTAGACCATGTATCTGATGCTGTCTCAGTATGTGTAGACCATGTATCTGATGCTGTCTCAGTATGTATAGACCATGTATCTGATGCTGTCTGGACAGTGAAACAGCACCTCTCTGTCTCAGTATGTGTAGACCATGTATCTGATGCTGTCTCAGTATGTGTAGACCATGTATCTGATGCTGTCTCAGTATGTGTAGACCATGTATCTGATGCTGTCTCAGTATGTGTAGACCATGTATCTGATGCTGTCTCAGTATGTGTAGACCATGTATCTGATGCTGTCTCAGTATGTGTAGACCATGTATCTGATGCTGTCTCAGTATGTGTAGACCATGTATCTGATGCTGTCTCAGTATGTGTAGACCATGTATCTGATGCTGTCTCAGTATGTATAGACCATGTATCTGATGCTGTCTCAGTATGTGTAGACCATGTATCTGATGCTG
The DNA here is from genome assembly GCF_021184085.1 of Oncorhynchus gorbuscha. Taxonomy (NCBI): domain Eukaryota; kingdom Metazoa; phylum Chordata; class Actinopteri; order Salmoniformes; family Salmonidae; genus Oncorhynchus; species Oncorhynchus gorbuscha. The sequence goes on along the minus strand of NC_060173.1, from coordinate 114,941,228 downwards.
TCTCAGTATGTGTAGACCATGTATCTGATGCTGTCTCAGTATGTGTAGACCATGTATCTGATGCTGTCTCAGTATGTGTAGACCATGTATCTGATGCTGTCTCAGTATGTGTAGACCATGTATCTGATGCTGTCTCAGTATGTGTAGACCATGTATCTGATGCTGCTGTCTCAGTACCTGATCTGTCTCAGTATGTGTAGACCATGTATCTGATGCTGTCTCAGTATGTGTAGACCATGTATCTGATGCTGTCTCAGTATGTGTAGACCATGTATCTGATGCTGTCTCAGTATGTGTAGACCATGTATCTGATGCAGTGTGCATCTGATGCTGTCTCAGTATGTGTAGACCATGTATCTGATGCTGTCTCAGTATGTGTAGACCATGTATCTGATGCTGTCTCAGTATGTGTAGACCATGTATCTGATGCTGTCTCAGTATGTGTAGACCATGTATCTGATGCTGTCTCAGTATGTGTAGACCATGTATCTGATGCTGTCTCAGTATGTGTAGACCATGTATCTGATGCTGTCTCAGTATGTGTAGACCATGTATCTGATGCTGTCTCAGTATGTGTAGACCATGTATCTGATGCTGTCTCAGTATGTGTAGACCATGTATCTGATGCTGTCTCAGTATGTGTAGACCATGTATCTGATGCTGTCTCTGTAGACCATGTATCTGATGCTGTCTCAGTATGTGTAGACCATGTATCTGATGCTGTCTCAGTATGTGTAGACCATGTATCTGATGCTGTCTCAGTATGTGTAGACCATGTATCTGATGCTGTCTCAGTATGTGTAGACCATGTATCTGATGCTGTCTCAGTATGTGTAGACCATGTATCTGATGCTGTCTCAGTATGTGTAGACCATGTATCTGATGCTGTCTCAGTATGTGTAGACCATGTATCTGATGCTGTCTCAGTATGTGTAGACCATGTATCTGATGCTGCACCATGTATCTGATGCTGTCTCAGTATGTGTAGACCATGTATCTGATGCTGTCTCAGTATGTGTAGACCATGTATCTGATGCTGTCTCAGTATGTGTAGACCATGTATCTGATGCTGTCTCAGTATGTATAGACCATGTATCTGATGCTGTCTGGACAGTGAAACAGCATCTCTCTGTCTCAGTATGTGTAGACCATGTATCTGATGCTGTCTCAGTATGTGTAGACCATGTATCTGATGCTGTCTCAGTAGACCATGTATCTGATGCTGTCTCAGTATGTGTAGACCATGTATCTGATGCTGTCTCAGTATGTGTAGACCATGTATCTGATGCTGTCTCAGTATGTGTAGACCATGTATCTGATGCTGTCTCAGTATGTGTAGACCATGTATCTGATGCTGTCTCAGTATGTGTAGACCATGTATCTGATGCTGTCTCAGTATGTGTAGACCATGTATCTGATGCTGTCTCAGTATGTGTAGACCATGTATCTGATGCTGTCTCAGTATGTGTAGACCATGTATCTGATGCTGTCTCAGTATGTGTAGACCATGTATCTGATGCTGTCTCAGTATGTGTAGACCATGTATCTGATGCTGTCTCAGTATGTGTAGACCATGTATCTGATGCTGTCTCAGTATGTGTAGACCATGTATCTGATGCTGTCTCAGTATGTGTAGACCATGTATCTGATGCTGTCTCAGTATGTGTAGACCATGTATCTGATGCTGTCTCAGTATGTGTAGACCATGTATCTGATGCTGTCTCAGTATGTGTAGACCATGTATCTGATGCTGTCTCAGTATGTGTAGACCATGTATCTGATGCTGTCTCAGTATGTGTAGACCATGTATCTGATGCTGTCTCAGTATGTGTAGACCATGTATCTGATGCTGTCTCAGTATGTGTAGACCATGTATCTGATGCTGTCTCAGTATGTGTAGACCATGTATCTGATGCTGTCTCAGTATGCTGTCTCAGTAGAGACCATGTATCTGATGCTGTCTCAGTATGTGTAGACCATGTATCATGTATCTTGATGCTGTCTCAGTATGTGTAGACCATGTATGCTGTCTCAGTATGTGTAGACCATGTATCTGATGCTGTCTCAGTATGTGTAGACCATGTATCTGATGCTGTCTCAGTATGTGTAGACCATGTATCTGATGCTGTCTCAGTATGTGTAGACCATGTATCTGATGCTGTCTCAGTATGTGTAGACCATGTATCTGATGCTGTCTCAGTATGTGTAGACCATGTATCTGATGCTGTCTCAGTATGTGTAGACCATGTATCTGATGCTGTCTCAGTATGTGTAGACCATGTATCTGATGCTGTCTCAGTATGTGTAGACCATGTATCTGATGCTGTCTCAGTATGTGTAGACCATGTATCTGATGCTGTCTCAGTATGTGTAGACCATGTATCTGATGCTGTCTCAGTATGTGTAGACCATGTATCTGATGCTGTCTCAGTATGTGTAGACCATGTATCTGATGCTGTCTCAGTATGTGTAGACCATGTATCTGATGCTGTCTCAGTATGTGTAGACCATGTATCTGATGCTGTCTCAGTATGTGTAGACCATGTATCTGATGCTGTCTCAGTATGTGTAGACCATGTATCTGATGCTGTCTCAGTATGTGTAGACCATGTATCTGATGCTGTCTCAGTATGTGTAGACCATGTATCTGATGCTGTCTCAGTATGTGTAGACCATGTATCTGATGCTGTCTCAGTATGTGTAGACCATGTATCTGATGCTGTCTCAGTATGTATAGACCATGTATCTGATGCTGTCTGGACAGTGAAACAGCACCTCTCTGTCTCAGTATGTGTAGACCATGTATCTGATGCTGTCTCAGTATGTGTAGACCATGTATCTGATGCTGTCTCAGTATGTGTAGACCATGTATCTGATGCTGTCTCAGTATGTGTAGACCATGTATCTGATGCTGTCTCAGTATGTGTAGACCATGTATCTGATGCTGTCTCAGTATGTGTAGACCATGTATCTGATGCTGTCTCAGTATGTGTAGACCATGTATCTGATGCTGTCTCAGTATGTGTAGACCATGTATCTGATGCTGTCTCAGTATGTGTAGACCATGTATCTGATGCTGTCTCAGTATGTGTAGACCATGTATCTGATGCTGTCTCAGTATGTGTAGACCATGTATCTGATGCTGTCTCAGTATGTGTAGACCATGTATCTGATGCTGTCTCAGTATGTGTAGACCATGTATCTGATGCTGTCTCAGTATGTGTAGACCATGTATCTGATGCTGTCTCAGTATGTGTAGACCATGTATCTGATGCTGTCTCAGTATGTGTAGACCATGTATCTGATGCTGTCTCAGTATGTATAGACCATGTATCTGATGCTGTCTGAGTGCTGTCTCAGTATGTGTAGACCATGTATCTGATGCTGTCTCAGTATGTGTAGACCATGTATCTGATGCTGTCTCAGTATGTGTAGACCATGTATCTGATGCTGTCTCAGTATGTGTAGACCATGTATCTGATGCTGTCTCAGTATGTGTAGACCATGTATCTGATGCTGTCTCAGTATGTGTAGACCATGTATCTGATGCTGTCTCAGTATGTGTAGACCATGTATCTGATGCTGTCTCAGTATGTGTAGACCATGTATCTGATGCTGTCTCAGTATGTGTAGACCATGTATCTGATGCTGTCTCAGTATGTGTAGACCATGTATCTGATGCTGTCTCAGTATGTGTAGACCATGTATCTGATGCTGTCTCAGTATGTGTAGACCATGTATCTGATGCTGTCTCAGTATGTGTAGACCATGTATCTGATGCTGTCTCAGTATGTGTAGACCATGTATCTGATGCTGTCTCAGTATGTGTAGACCATGTATCTGATGCTGTCTCAGTATGTGTAGACCATGTATCTGATGCTGTCTCAGTATGTATAGACCATGTATCTGATGCTGTCTGGACAGTGAAACAGTATCTCTCTGTCTCAGTATGTGTAGACCATGTATCTGATGCTGTCTCAGTATGTGTAGACCATGTATCTGATGCTGTCTCAGTATGTGTAGACCATGTATCTGATGCTGTCTCAGTATGTGTAGACCATGTATCTGATGCTGTCTCAGTATGTGTAGACCATGTATCTGATGCTGTCTCAGTATGTGTAGACCATGTATCTGATGCTGTCTCAGTATGTGTAGACCATGTATCTGATGCTGTCTCAGTATCTGATGCTGTCTCAGTATGTAGACCATGTATCTGATGCTGTCTCAGTATGTGTAGACCATGTATCTGATGCTGTCTCAGTATGTGTAGACCATGTATCTGATGCTGTCTCAGTATGTGTAGACCATGTATCTGATGCTGTCTCAGTATGTGTAGACCATGTATCTGATGCTGTCTCAGTATGTGTAGACCATGTATCTGATGCTGTCTCAGTATGTGTAGACCATGTATCTGATGCTGTCTGGACAGTGAAACAGCACCTCTCTGTCTCAGTATGTGTAGACCATGTATCTGATGCTGTCTCAGTATGTGTAGACCATGTATCTGATGCTGTCTCAGTATGTGTAGACCATGTATCTGATGCTGTCTCAGTATGTGTAGACCATGTATCTGATGCTGTCTCAGTATGTGTAGACCATGTATCTGATGCTGTCTCAGTATGTGTAGACCATGTATCTGATGCTGTCTCAGTATGTGTAGACCATGTATCTGATGCTGTCTCAGTATGTGTAGACCATGTATCTGATGCTGTCTCAGTATGTGTAGACCATGTATCTGATGCTGTCTCAGTATAGACCATGTATCTGACCATGTAGATCATGTATCTGATGCTGTCTCAGTATGTGTAGACCATGTATCATGCTGTCTGATGCTGTCTCAGTATGTGTAGACCATGTATCTGATGCTGTCTCTAGACCATGTATCTGATGCTGTCTCAGTATGTGTAGACCATGTATCTGATGCTGTCTCAGTATGTATAGACCATGTATCTGATGCTGTCTGGATGTGAAACAGCACCTCTCTGTCTCAGTATGTGTAGACCATGTATCTGATGCTGTCTCAGTATGTGTAGACCATGTATCTGATGCTGTCTCAGTATGTGTAGACCATGTATCTGATGCTGTCTCAGTATGTATAGACCATGTATCTGATGCTGTCTCAGTGTAGAACATGTATCTGATGCTGTCTCAGTATGTGTAGACCATGTATCTGATGCTGTCTCAGTATGTGTAGACCATGTATCTGATGCTGTCTCAGTATGTGTAGACCATGTATCTGATGCTGTCTCAGTATGTGTAGACCATGTATCTGATGCTGTCTCAGTATGTGTAGACCATGTATCTGATGCTGTCTCAGTATGTGTAGACCATGTATCTGATGCTGTCTCAGTATGTGTAGACCATGTATCTGATGCTGTCTCAGTATGTGTAGACCATGTATCTGATGCTGTCTCAGTATGTGTAGACCATGTATCTGATGCTGTCTCAGTATGTGTAGACCATGTATCTGATGCTGTCTCAGTATGTGTAGACCATGTATCTGATGCTGTCTCAGTATGTGTAGACCATGTATCTGATGCTGTCTCAGTATGTGTAGACCATGTATCTGATGCTGTCTCAGTATGTGTAGACCATGTATCTGATGCTGTCTCAGTATGTGTAGACCATGTATCTGATGCTGTCTCAGTATGTGTAGACCATGTATCTGATGCTGTCTCAGTATGTGTAGACCATGTATCTGATGCTGTCTCAGTATGTATAGACCATGTATCTGATGCTGTCTGGACAGTGAAACAGCACCTCTCTGTCTCAGTATGTGTAGACCATGTATCTGATGCTGTCTCAGTATGTGTAGACCATGTATCTGATGCTGTCTCAGTATGTGTAGACCATGTATCTGATGCTGTCTCAGTATGTATAGACCATGTATCTGATGCTGTCTGGACAGTGAAACAGCATCTGATGCTGTCTCAGTATGTGTAGACCATGTATCTGATGCTGTCTCAGTATGTGTAGACCATGTATCTGATGCTGTCTCAGTGTAGACCATGTATCTGATGCTGTCTCAGTATGTGTAGACCATGTATCTGATGCTGTCTCAGTATGTGTAGACCATGTATCTGATGTCTCAGTACGTGTGCTGTCTCAGTATGTGTAGACCATGTATCTGATGCTGTCTCAGTATGTGTAGACCATGTATCTGATGCTGTCTCAGTATGTGTAGACCATGTATCTGATGCTGTCTCAGTATGTGTAGACCATGTATCTGATGCTGTCTCAGTATGTGTAGACCATGTATCTGATGCTGTCTCAGTATGTGTAGACCATGTATCTGATGCTGTCTCAGTATGTGTAGACCATGTATCTGATGCTGTCTCAGTATGTGTAGACCATGTATCTGATGCTGTCTCAGTATGTGTAGACCATGTATCTGATGCTGTCTCAGTATGTGTATGACCATGCTGTCTGATGCTGTCTCAGTATGTGTAGACCATGTATCTGATGCTGTCTCAGTATGTGTAGACCATGTATCTGATGCTGTCTCAGTATGTGTAGACCATGTATCTGATGCTGTCTCAGTATGTGTAGACCATGTATCTGATGCTGTCTCAGTATGTGTAGACCATGTATCTGATGCTGTCTCAGTATGTGTAGACCATGTATCTGATGCTGTCTCAGTATGTGTAGACCATGTATCTGATGCTGTCTCAGTATGTGTAGACCATGTATCTGATGCTGTCTCAGTATGTGTAGACCATGTATCTGATGCTGTCTCAGTATCTGATGCTGTCTGTGTAGACCATGTATCTGATGCTGTCTCAGTATGTGTAGACCATGTATCTGATGCTGTCTCAGTATGTGTAGACCATGTATCTGATGCTGTCTCAGTATGTGTAGACCATGTATCTGATGCTGTCTCAGTATGTGTAGACCATGTATCTGATGCTGTCTCAGTATGTGTAGACCATGTATCTGATGCTGTCTCAGTATGTGTAGACCATGTATCTGATGCTGTCTCAGTATGTGTAGACCATGTATCTGATGCTGTCTCAGTATGTGTAGACCATGTATCTGATGCTGTCTCAGTATGTGTAGACCATGTATCTGATGCTGTCTCAGTATGTGTAGACCATGTATCTGATGCTGTCTCAGTATGTGTAGACCATGTATCTGATGCTGTCTCAGTATGTGTAGACCATGTATCTGATGCTGTCTCAGTATGTGTAGACCATGTATCTGATGCTGTCTCAGTATGTGTAGACCATGTATCTGATGCTGTCTCAGTATGTGTAGACCATGTATCTGATGCTGTCTCAGTATGTGTAGACCATGTATCTGATGCTGTCTCAGTATGTGTAGACCATGTATCTGATGCTGTCTCAGTATGTGTAGACCATGTATCTGATGCTGTCTCAGTATGTGTAGACCATGTATCTGATGCTGTCTCAGTATGTGTAGACCATGTATCTGATGCTGTCTCAGTATGTGTAGACCATGTATCTGATGCTGTCTCAGTATGTGTAGACCATGTATCTGATGCTGACTCAGTACGTGTAGACCATGTATCTGATGCTGTCTCAGTATGTGTAGACCATGTATCTGATGCTGTCTCAGTATGTGTAGACCATGTATCTGATGCTGTCTCAGTATGTATAGACCATGTATCTGATGCTGTCTGGACAGTGAAACAGCACCTCTCTGTCTCAGTATGTGTAGACCATGTATCTGATGCTGTCTCAGTATGTGTAGACCATGTATCTGATGCTGTCTCAGTATGTGTAGACCATGTATCTGATGCTGTCTCAGTATGTGTAGACCATGTATCTGATGCTGTCTCAGTACGTGTAGACCATGTATCTGATGCTGTCTCAGTATGTGTAGACCATGTATCTGATGCTGTCTCAGTATGTGTAGACCATGTATCTGATGCTGTCTCAGTATGTGTAGACCATGTATCTGATGCTGTCTCAGTATGTGTAGACCATGTATCTGATGCTGTCTCAGTATGTGTAGACCATGTATCTGATGCTGTCTCAGTATGTGTAGACCATGTATCTGATGCTGTCTCAGTATGTGTAGACCATGTATCTGATGCTGTCTCAGTATGTGTAGACCATGTATCTGATGCTGTCTCAGTATGTGTAGTGTAGACCATGTATCTGATGCTGTCTCAGTATGTGTAGACCATGTATCTGATGCTGTCTGGACAGTGAAACAGCACCTCTCTGTCTCAGTATGTGTAGACCATGTATCTGATGCTGTCTCAGTATGTGTAGACCATGTATCTGATGCTGTCTCAGTATGTGTAGACCATGTATCTGATGCTGTCTCAGTATGTGTAGACCATGTATCTGATGCTGTCTCAGTATGTGTAGACCATGTATCTGATGCTGTCTCAGTATGTGTAGACCATGTATCTGATGCTGTCTCAGTATGTGTAGACCATGTATCTGATGCTGTCTCAGTATGTGTAGACCATGTATCTGATGCTGTCTCAGTATGTATAGACCATGTATCTGATGCTGTCTGGACAGTGAAACAGCACCTCTCTGTCTCAGTATGTGTAGACCATGTATCTGATGCTGTCTCAGTATGTGTAGACCATGTATCTGATGCTGTCTCAGTATGTGTAGACCATGTATCTGATGCTGTCTCAGTATGTGTAGACCATGTATCTGATGCTGTCTCAGTATGTGTAGACCATGTATCTGATGCTGTCTCAGTATGTGTAGACCATGTATCTGATGCTGTCTCAGTATGTGTAGACCATGTATCTGATGCTGTCTCAGTATGTGTAGACCATGTATCTGATGCTGTCTCAGTATGTGTAGACCATGTATCTGATGCTGTCTCAGTATGTGTAGACCATGTATCTGATGCTGTCTCAGTATGTGTAGACCATGTATCTGATGCTGTCTCAGTATGTGTAGACCATGTATCTGATGCTGTCTCAGTATGTGTAGACCATGTATCTGATGCTGTCTCAGTATGTGTAGACCATGTATCTGATGCTGTCTCAGTATGTGTAGACCATGTATCTGATGCTGTCTCAGTATGTGTAGACCATGTATCTGATGCTGTCTCAGTATGTGTAGACCATGTATCTGATGCTGTCTCAGTATGTGTAGACCATGTATCTGATGCTGTCTCAGTATGTGTAGACCATGTATCTGATGCTGTCTCAGTATGTGTAGACCATGTATCTGATGCTGTCTCAGTATGTGTAGACCATGTATCTGATGCTGTCTCAGTATGTGTAGACCATGTATCTGATGCTGTCTCAGTATGTGTAGACCATGTATCTGATGCTGTCTCAGTATGTGTAGACCATGTATCTGATGCTGTCTCAGTATGTGTAGACCATGTATCTGATGCTGTCTCAGTATGTGTAGACCATGTATCTGATGCTGTCTCAGTATGTGTAGACCATGTATCTGATGCTGTCTCAGTATGTGTAGACCATGTATCTGATGCTGTCTCAGTATGTGTAGACCATGTATCTGATGCTGTCTCAGTATGTATAGACCATGTATCTGATGCTGTCTGGACAGTGAAACAGCACCTCTCTGTCTCAGTATGTGTAGACCATGTATCTGATGCTGTCTCAGTATGTGTAGACCATGTATCTGATGCTGTCTCAGTATGTGTAGACCATGTATCTGATGCTGTCTCAGTATGTGTAGACCATGTATCTGATGCTGTCTCAGTATGTGTAGACCATGTATCTGATGCTGTCTCAGTATGTGTAGACCATGTATCTGATGCTGTCTCAGTATGTGTAGACCATGTATCTGATGCTGTCTCAGTACGTGTAGACCATGTATCTGATGCTGTCTCAGTATGTGTAGACCAGTATGTGTGTATCTGATGCTGTCTCAGTATGTGTAGACCATGTATCTGATGCTGTCTCAGTATGTGTAGACCATGTATCTGATGCTGTCTCAGTATGTGTAGACCATGTATCTGATGCTGTCTCAGTATGTGTAGACCATGTATCTGATGCTGTCTCAGTACCTGATCTGTCTCGTGTAGACCATGTATCTGATGCTGTCTCAGTATGTGTAGACCATGTATCTGATGCTGTCTCAGTATGTATAGACCATGTATCTGATGCTGTCTGGACAGTGAAACAGCACCTCTCTGTCTCAGTATGTGTAGACCATGTATCTGATGCTGTCTCAGTATGTGTAGACCATGTATCTGATGCTGTCTCAGTATGTGTAGACCATGTATCTGATGCTGTCTCAGTATGTGTAGACCATGTATCTGATGCTGTCTCAGTATGTGTAGACCATGTATCTGATGCTGTCTCAGTATGTGTAGACCATGTATCTGATGCTGTCTCAGTATGTGTAGACCATGTATCTGATGCTGTCTCAGTATGTGTAGACCATGTATCTGATGCTGTCTCAGTATGTGTCTAGACCATGTATCTGATGCTGTCTCAGTATGTGTAGACCATGTATCTGATGCTGTCTCAGTATGTGTAGACCATGTATCTGATGCTGTCTCAGTATGTGTAGACCATGTATCTGATGCTGTCTCAGTATGTATAGACCATGTATCTGATGCTGTCTGGACAGTGAAACAGCACCTCTCTGTCTCAGTATGTGTAGACCATGTATCTGATGCTGTCTCAGTATGTGTAGACCATGTATCTGATGCTGTCTCAGTATGTGTAGACCATGTATCTGATGCTGTCTCAGTATGTGTAGACCATGTATCTGATGCTGTCTCAGTATGTGTAGACCATGTATCTGATGCTGTCTCAGTATGTGTAGACCATGTATCTGATGCTGTCTCAGTATGTGTAGACCATGTATCTGATGCTGTCTCAGTATGTGTAGACCATGTATCTGATGCTGTCTCAGTATGTGTAGACCATGTATCTGATGCTGTCTCAGTATGTGTAGACCATGTATCTGATGCTGTCTCAGTATGTGTAGACCATGTATCTGATGTATCTGATGCTGTCTCAGTATGTGTAGACCATGTATCTGATGCTGTCTCAGTATGTGTAGACCATGTATCTGATGCTGTCTCAGTATGTGTAGACCATGTATCTGATGCTGTCTCAGTATGTGTAGACCATGTATCTGATGCTGTCTCAGTATGTGTAGACCATGTATCTGATGCTGTCTGGACAGTGAAACAGCACCTCTCTGTCTCAGTATGTGTAGACCATGTATCTGATGCTGTCTCAGTATGTGTAGACCATGTATCTGATGCTGTCTCAGTATGTGTAGACCATGTATCTGATGCTGTCTCAGTATGTGTAGACCATGTATCTGATGCTGTCTCAGTATGTGTAGACCATGTATCTGATGCTGTCTCAGTATGTGTAGACCATGTATCTGATGCTGTCTCAGTATGTGTAGACCATGTATCTGATGCTGTCTCAGTATGTGTAGACCATGTATCTGATGCTGTCTCAGTATGTGTAGACCATGTATCTGATGCTGTCTCAGTATGTGTAGACCATGTATCTGATGCTGTCTCAGTATGTGTAGACCATGTATCTGATGCTGTCTCAGTATGTGTAGACCATGAATCTGATGCTGTCTCAGTATGTGTAGACCATGTATCTGATGCTGTCTCAGTATGTGTAGACCATGTATCTGATGCTGTCTCAGTATGTGTAGACCATGTATCTGATGCTGTCTCAGTATGTGTAGACCATGTATCTGATGCTGTCTCAGTATGTGTAGACCATGTATCTGATGCTGTCTCAGTATGTGTAGACCATGTATCTGATGCTGTCTCAGTATGTGTAGACCATGTATCTGATGCTGTCTCAGTATGTGTAGACCATGTATCTGATGCTGTCTCAGTATGTGTAGACCATGTATCTGATGCTGTCTCAGTATGTGTAGACCATGTATCTGATGCTGTCTCAGTATGTGTAGACCATGTATCTGATGCTGTCTCAGTATGTGTAGACCATGTATCTGATGCTGTCTCAGTATGTGTAGACCATGTATCTGATGCTGTCTCAGTATGTGTAGACCATGTATCTGATGCTGTCTCAGTATGTGTAGACCATGTATCTGATGCTGTCTCAGTATGTATAGACCATGTATCTGATGCTGTCTGGACAGTGAAACAGCACTCTCTGTCTCAGTATGTGTAGACCATGTATCTGATGCTGTCTCAGTATGTGTAGACCATGTATCTGATGCTGTCTCAGTATGTGTAGACCATGTATCTGATGCTGTCTCAGTATGTGTAGACCATGTATCTGATGCTGTCTCAGTACGTGTAGACCATGTATCTGATGCTGTCTCAGTATGTGTAGACCATGTATCTGATGCTGTCTCAGTATGTGTAGACCATGTATCTGATGCTGTCTCAGTACGTGTAGACCATGTATCTGATGCTGTCTCAGTATGTGTAGACCATGTATCTGATGCTGTCTCAGTATGTGTAGACCATGTATCTGATGCTGTCTCAGTATGTGTAGACCATGTATCTGATGCTGTCTCAGTATGTGTAGACCATGTATCTGATGCTGTCTCAGTATGTGTAGACCATGTATCTGATGCTGTCTCAGTATGTGTAGACCATGTATCTGATGCTGTCTCAGTATGTGTAGACCATGTATCTGATGCTGTCTCAGTATGTGTAGACCATGTATCTGATGCTGTCTCAGTATGTGTAGACCATGTATCTGATGCTGTCTCAGTATGTGTAGACCATGTATCTGATGCTGTCTCAGTATGTGTAGACCATGTATCTGATGCTGTCTCAGTATGTGTAGACCATGTATCTGATGCTGTCTCAGTATGTGTAGACCATGTATCTGATGCTGTCTCAGTATGTGTAGACCATGTATCTGATGCTGTCTCAGTATGTGTAGACCATGTATCTGATGCTGTCTCAGTACGTGTAGACCATGTATCTGATGCTGTCTCAGTATGTGTAGACCATGTATCTGATGCTGTCTCAGTATGTGTAGACCATGTATCTGATGCTGTCTCAGTATGTATAGACCATGTATCTGATGCTGTCTGGACAGTGAAACAGCACCTCTGATGCTGTCTCAGTATGTGTAGACCATGTATCTGATGCTGTCTCAGTATGTGTAGACCATGTATCTGATGCTGTCTCAGTATGTGTAGACCATGTATCTGATGCTGTCTCAGTATGTGTAGACCATGTATCTGATGCTGTCTCAGTATGTGTAGACCATGTATCTGATGCTGTCTCAGTATGTGTAGACCATGTATCTGATGCTGTCTCAGTATGTGTAGACCATGTATCTGATGCTGTCTCAGTATGTGTAGACCATGTATCTGATGCTGTCTCAGTATGTATAGACCATGTATCTGATGCTGTCTGGACAGTGAAACAGCACCTCTCTGTCTCAGTATGTGTAGACCATGTATCTGATGCTGCTGATGCTGTCTCAGTATGTGTAGACCATGTATCTGATGCTGTCTCAGTATGTGTAGACCATGTATCTGATGCTGTCTCAGTATGTGTAGACCATGTATCTGATGCTGTCTCAGTACGTGTAGACCATGTATCTGATGCTGTCTCAGTATGTGTAGACCATGTATCTGATGCTGTCTCAGTATGTGTAGACCATGTATCTGATGCTGTCTCAGTATGTGTAGACCATGTATCTGATGCTGTCTCAGTATGTGTAGACCATGTATCTGATGCTGTCTCAGTATGTGTAGACCATGTATCTGATGCTGTCTCAGTATGTGTAGACCATGTATCTGATGCTGTCTCAGTATGTGTAGACCATCTGATGCTGTAGACCATCTGATGCTGTCTCAGTATGTATAGACCATGTATCTGATGCTGTCTCAGTATGTGTAGACCATGTATCTGATGCTGTCTCAGTATGTGTAGACCATGTATCTGATGCTGTCTCAGTATGTGTAGACCATGTATCTGATGCTGTCTCAGTATGTGTAGACCATGTATCTGATGCTGTCTCAGTATGTGTAGACCATGTATCTGATGCTGTCTCAGTATGTGTAGACCATGTATCTGATGCTGTCTCAGTATGTGTAGACCATGTATCTGATGCTGTCTCAGTATGTGTAGACCATGTATCTGATGCTGTCTCAGTATGTGTAGACCATGTATCTGATGCTGTCTCAGTGATGTGTAGACCATGTATCTGATGCTGTCTCAGTATGTGTAGACCGTGTATCTGATGCTGTCTCAGTATGTGTAGACCATGTATCTGATGCTGTCTCAGTATGTGTAGACCATGTATCTGATGCTGTCTCAGTATGTGTAGACCATGTATCTGATGCTGTCTCAGTATGTGTAGACCATGTATCTGATGCTGTCTCAGTATGTGTAGACCATGTATCTGATGCTGTCTCAGTATGTATAGACAATGTATCTGATGCTGTCTGGACAGTGAAACAGCACCTCTCTGTCTCAGTATGTGTAGACCATGTATCTGATGCTGTCTCAGTATGTGTAGACCATGTATCTGATGCTGTCTCAGTATGTGTAGACCATGTATCTGATGCTGTCTCAGTATGTGTAGACCATGTATCTGATGCTGTCTCAGTATGTGTAGACCATGTATCTGATGCTGTCTCAGTATGTGTAGACCATGTATCTGATGCTGTCTCAGTATGTGTAGACCATGTATCTGATGCTGTCTCAGTACGTGTAGACCATGTATCTGATGCTGTCTCAGTATGTGTAGACCATGTATCTGATGCTGTCTCAGTATGTGTAGAGCATGTATCTGATGCTGTCTCAGTATGTGTAGACCATGTATCTGATGCTGTCTCAGTATGTGTAGACCATGTATCTGATGCTGTCTCAGTATGTGTAGACCATGTATCTGATGCTGACTCAGTACGTGTAGACCATGTATCTGATGCTGTCTCAGTATGTGTAGACCATGTATCTGATGCTGTCTCAGTATGTATAGACAATGTATCTGATGCTGTCTGGACAGTGAAACAGCACCTCTCTGTCTCAGTATGTGTAGACCATGTATCTGATGCTGTCTCAGTATGTGTAGACCATGTATCTGATGCTGTCTCAGTATGTGTAGACCATGTATCTGATGCTGTCTCAGTATGTGTAGACCATGTATCTGATGCTGTCTCAGTATGTGTAGACCATGTATCTGATGCTGTCTCAGTATGTGTAGACCATGTATCTGATGCTGTCTCAGTATGTGTAGACCATGTATCTGATGCTGTCTCAGTATGTGTAGACCATGTATCTGATGCTGTCTGACCATGTATCTGATGCTGTCTCAGTATGTGTAGACCATGTATCTGATGCTGTCTCAGTATGTGTAGATCATGTATCTGATGCTGTCTCAGTATGTGTAGACCATGTATCTGATGCTGTCTCAGTATGTGTAGACCATGTATCTGATGCTGTCTCAGTATGTGTAGACCATGTATCTGATGCTGTCTCAGTATGTGTAGACCATGTATCTGATGCTGTCTCAGTATGTATAGACCATGTATCTGATGCTGTCTGGACAGTGAAACAGCACCTCTCTGTCTCAGTATGTGTAGACCATGTATCTGATGCTGTCTCAGTATGTGTAGACCATGTATCTGATGCTGTCTCAGTATGTGTAGACCATGTATCTGATGCTGTCTCAGTATGTGTAGACCATGTATCTGATGCTGTCTCAGTATGTGTAGACCATGTATCTGATGCTGTCTCAGTATGTGTAGACCATGTATCTGATGCTGTCTCAGTATGTGTAGACCATGTATCTGATGCTGTCTCAGTATGTGTAGACCATGTATCTGATGCTGTCTCAGTATGTGTAGACCATGTATCTGATGCTGTCTCAGTATGTGTAGACCATGTATCTGATGCTGTCTCAGTATGTGTAGACCATGTATCTGATGCTGTCTCAGTATGTGTAGACCATGTATCTGATGCTGTCTCAGTATGTGTAGACCATGTATCTGATGCTGTCTCAGTATGTGTAGACCATGTATCTGATGCTGTCTCAGTATGTATAGACCATGTATCTGATGCTGTCTGGACAGTGAAACAGCACCTCTCTGTCTCAGTATGTGTAGACCATGTATCTGATGCTGTCTCAGTATGTGTAGACCATGTATCTGATGCTGTCTCAGTATGTGTAGACCATGTATCTGATGCTGTCTCAGTATGTGTAGACCATGTATCTGATGCTGTCTCAGTACGTGTAGACCATGTATCTGATGCTGTCTCAGTATGTGTAGACCATGTATCTGATGCTGTCTCAGTATGTGTAGACCATGTATCTGATGCTGTCTCAGTATGTGTAGACCATGTATCTGATGTTGTCTCAGTATGTGTAGACCATGTATCTGATGCTGTCTCAGTATGTGTAGACCATGAATCTGATGCTGTCTCAGTATGTGTAGACCATGTATCTGATGCTGTCTCAGTATGTGTAGACCATGTATCTGATGCTGTCTCAGTATGTGTAGACCATGTATCTGATGCTGTCTCAGTATGTGTAGACCATGTATCTGATGCTGTCTCAGTATGTGTAGACCATGTATCTGATGCTGTCTCAGTATGTGTAGACCATGTATCTGATGCTGTCTCAGTATGTGTAGACCATGTATCTGATGCTGTCTCAGTATGTGTAGACCATGTATCTGATGCTGTCTCAGTATGTGTAGACCATGTATCTGATAATGTCTCAGTATGTGTAGACCATGTATCTGATAATGTCTCAGTATGTGTAGACCATGTATCTGATGCTGTCTCAGTATGTGTAGACCATGTATCTGATGCTGTCTGGACATTGAAACAGCACCTCTCTGTCTCAGTATGTGTAGACCATGTATCTGATGCTGTCTCAGTATGTGTAGACCATGTATCTGATTCTGTCTCAGTATGTGTAGACCATGTATCTGATGCTGTCTCAGTATGTGTAGACCATGTATCTGATGCTGTCTCAGTATGTGTAGACCATGTATCTGATGCTGCGTGGACCAAAAGAGCATGACATATTGCGACCGTAGCATTTGATTGATTGATGCCAGCGAGCATTTCGCCACCTTTGATTAAAAAAACAAAGAATAATAATAATAATAATTAGCCCATCAGCGTTGAGTTGAGCTCCTTCCGGAGACACCTGAAACCCCACCTCTTTAAGGAATCCCTAGGATAGGATAAGTAATCCCTCTCACCCCCCCTTTAAGATTTAGATGCACTATTGTAAAGTGACTGTTCCACTGGATGTCATAAGGTGAATGCACCAATTTGTAAGTCGCTCTGGATAAGAGCGTCTGCTAAATGACTTAAATGTAATGTAAATGTAAACTGTGGGTTGTCCTGGTGCAGCAAAACGCACTCCAAGGGAGGCCAGTTTGGATTTGGCTTCACTCCAATGAAATCACATATAAACAAAATACATTTTTTGTTTCTGGTCTGCTTGTGTTGATGTCTTGCAGTAGCTAGCTTGCTAAATCAGCCCATTCCTAAGCCATGGTTGGAGATGTGCATTTGGCGATGGGATTTGGACTGTTTTTTAAAATTAATTCTCTGTACAGGCCAATGATAATGATGGGGAATCTGATCTAACCTTAAATTGGTATGTTGTGCCACTGGCCTGAAACATCTGAAGCTCAATATGTAGCCTAGATATAGCCTAGTGCTTTTAGGTTCATGTTAATAACTTAGCTGGTTCATTGTTGCCAATACGAGGATGTTAAACTTAGCAAATACTGTAGTTAGGTAGAGTACAATAACAAAAACTTAAAGCATTTTTTTTTTACCTTTATTTAACCAGGCAAGTCAGTTAAGAACATATTCTTATTTTCAATGAAGGCCTGGGAACAGTGGGTTAACTGCCTGTTCAGGGGCAGAACCTTATCAGCTCGGGGGTTTGAACTCG
The DNA here is from genome assembly GCF_021184085.1 of Oncorhynchus gorbuscha. Taxonomy (NCBI): domain Eukaryota; kingdom Metazoa; phylum Chordata; class Actinopteri; order Salmoniformes; family Salmonidae; genus Oncorhynchus; species Oncorhynchus gorbuscha. The sequence goes on along the minus strand of NC_060173.1, from coordinate 114,923,416 downwards.
CAACCTTCCGGTTACTAGTCCAACGCTCTAACCACTAGGCTACTCTGCCGCCCCACATAATCTATGACAAAGCCATAGACCGTTTTGCCAACTAGTCTACAAGTAGGGTGAATAAAACACACACACACAGACAGAAATCAGTACCATGGACAACCACATGATATTTATCAACATTGATTGGACTAAATTGTTTTATGGTTTCTTTAAGGTAGTGTTCATGTGCTGAGGTAGGAAATCATATGATGGCATACAGTAAAACATCTTAAATGCCGACACAGTCAATGCTTCTCTCAACATGTTAAAGGTAGACCTAATGCTCTTTGACCAAAGGAAATGACCTCATCCTAATGGGATGATGTCTGAGAGGTAGAGTGGTTTGGAGTGAAGGTCACAATGGACTGTTTTAACAGAATGGACTGATAACAGAATGGACTGTTAATGTAAAGGTTTTCCTCCTCTTCGTCTGAAGAGAAGAGGCGAGAAGGATCGGAGGACCAATATGCGGCGTGGTAAGTGTCCATGGTTCTTTTAATAAGAAATACTCAACATGAACACAACTTAATACAAAAACAATAAACGTTGAATGAACTAAACCCAATACAGTACCGTGTGGTGAAAAACACGGAAACAAACACCCACAAACACACAGTGAAACCCAGGCTACCTAAGTATGATTCTCAATCAGAGACAACTAATGACACCAGCCTCTGATTGAGAACCATACCAGGCCAAAACATAGAAATCCAAAAATCATAGAAAAACAAACATAGACTGCCCACCCCAACTCACGCACTGACCATACTAAATAATGACAAAACAAAGGAAATAAAGGTCAGAACGTGACAGTTAATTAACCTCTTGGTCCTACCTGGCACGCAGGTGTCCCATCTAGACATCTGGAAATGCAAATGCACTATGCTAAATGCTAATAGTACTAGTTAAAACTCAAACGTTCATTAAAATACACATGCAGGGTATTGAATTAAAGTTACACTCGTTGTGAATCCAGGCAACAAGTCGGATTTTTTAAATGCTTTTCGGCGAAAGCATGAGAAGCTATTATCTGATAGCATGTAACACCCCAAAAGACCCGCAGGGGACGTAAACAAAATAATTAGCATAGTCGTCGCTACACAAACCGCACAAATAAAATATAAAACATTCATTACCTTTGACCACCTTCTTTGTTGGCACTCCTAGATGTCCCATAATCACTATTGGGTCTTTTTTTTCGATTAAATCGGTCCATATATAGCCTAGATATCGATCTATGAAGACTGTGTGATAAACGAAAAAAATAGCGTCTTATAACGTAACATCATTTTTTAAAATTAAAAAAGTCGCTGATAAACTTTCACAAAACACTTCTAAATATTTTTGTAATGCAACTTTAGGTATTATTAAACGTTAATAAGCGATCAAATTGATCACGAGGCAAAGTATATTCTTTAGCTGTCCGTCTGGAAAAAATGTCCGGGTAATTCTCAACCAAAATAACCGGTCAGAGACCGGAGGAAATGCGTTGCCTTGCGTCTGTTTGACCAAGAAACAAAGCCTAGGCAAATGACAAGACTCTAGACAATGTGTGGAAGCTGTAGGTATTGCAACCTCAGCCCCATTAAATGTGGTTCACCTTTATCAATGGGTTCAAGTCGCGCATGGATATATATTTCCATTTTCAGTGATCAGATTTTCCTGCGCTTTTCGATGAAACGCACGTTCTGTTATAGTCTCAGCCGTGATTTAACCAGCTTTATAAATGTCTGAGTGTTTTCTATCCACACATACTAATCATATGCATATACTATATTCCTGGCATGAGTAGCAGAGCGCTGAAATGTTGCACGATTTTTAACAGAATGTTCGAAAAAGTAGGGGGTAGGATTAACAGGTTAACAGATAACAGAATGGACTGTGTCGTGAGAATTTTCAATCACAATGATAATAACTAACATTCAATAAACTTTGACCCATCCCCGAGGTTTGTAAGACCATGGGTTTAATAATAATTAGGCAAAGACTCAACTTATGCAAAAGGATAGTACAGTTTATTCACAAGAACGTCAAGAATGCAAACACAGTCTTTATAACATACACAGACAAGTTCAAATCTTAAGCTACGCCTTGCTCAGACCGTCGGTGTTTTTCCACTACACAGATACACTGTTTAATCTGCAACATGTTTCATAATGTTCTACAAGCCTAACAGTTTCTCCCTTCTACGGCCGGAGACAGAATGTCCTGTAAAGAACCTGCTAAGGTACTAAAACTACACACATCAGATTATAGTTCTATGATTCTAATCCCCTAACCCTACAATTATATGGTTTCAGGGTGGAATATTTTAATCATTACCATTAAGCATATAATTCCATTAAGCATATAATTCAGAATGGACTGTTAACAGAATGGACTGTTAACGGAATGGACTGATAATGAGAATCTCCAGCAAGGTGTTCTAGAATTTCATCCACTAAAGCCCTTCTGAACGACGACCACTACAACACACACACTTTCCTGTTTCCCACTAATGCTACGATGCAGTGTATTGATATATATTAATTCCTTTGTGTGGGTTTTTATAGGCACTTGTAATGCTGATATATGAAGGTTAGGTGGTAGAGAATAGAGGTTAGTTGGTAGAGGGTAGAGGGTTAGATGGTAGATGGTAAAAAAACATGTGTATTTCACGTGATCACATGTGAAGTGTTCCAAAAACACACGTTTTCATGTGATCACGTGACATGAATGTTATGACGTGACAAAGTGTAAAGCAACACAAAACTTTACATGTGAAAATGTAATCACGTGACGTGTTTCCAAAATCATGTGATTTTTCCACATGTGAAATCATGTGTTTGTTTGGTAAAGGACAGGCTGCCAGGAAATATTGACACCCTATTCCCTACCTAGTACAGATGCCCTAGTCAAAAACAGTGTACTAATATAGGGAATAGGGTGCCATTTGGTACACTGTATCCATGGTAACCATCAACTTGGGACCCTATCCAATCAGATCTGCTTTAAAGGTTGTTAGAGCAGGTGTGAACTGTGTGTTAGAGCTGTCACATCCACATAGTGTCACGTCCTGACCTTAGTTCCTTTTTTATGTCTCTATTTTAGTTTGGTCAGGGCGTGAGTTGGGGTGGGCATTCTATGTTTTTCATTCTATGTTGTGTTCTGTGTGGTGTATTTCTATGTGTTTGGCCTGGTATGGTTCCCAATCAGAGGCAGCTGTCAATCGTTGTACTTAGGCAGCCTGTTCCCACCTGTGTTTGTGGGTAGTTGTTTTCTGTTTTAGTTTATTTGCACCTTGCAGAACTGTTCGTTTGTTGTTTTTTGTTCAAGTGTTGGTATTTATGAAACGTATTATGAATACTTGCCCACGCTGCACCTTGTTCCTCTTCTCCTTCAACTTCTCCTGATGACATTCGTTACACATAGAGGTTGTTAGAGCAGGTGGAACTGTGTGTTAGAGCTGTCACATCCACAAGTGTCTTCTCACATTATACCTAAAGCGGGCATTGCCCTCGGCTGCACGGAGTCACATTCAGAGAAATGCAGTCTTGTTTTTCAAGTTTCAACACTCGAATGTGAGATGTAATCTACACCTCGATTAAGCTGTTAAAAATCATCATTATTTTTTATTAATAATTTTCAATTTGAGCTGATTTATTATTTCTATATTACTCTTTGTTGTTGTGAACTTCTGAGGGACGGCTGTGGTTTAGTAAATATGATTTAAAAATAAGTTGCTCAGCGATTAGTAACAGCTCCCAATGCAGTTCCAAGACTGACACCACATAGACAAAACAAACATTAAATAAAATAAAATATAATTTTATTTGTCACATACACGTGGTTAGTAGATGTTACTGAGAGTGTAGCGAAATGCTTGTGCTTCTAGTTCCGACTTTTGCAGTAATATCTAACAAGTAATCTAACAATTTCACAGCAACTACCATATGCACACAAGTGTAAAGGAATGAATAACTCTGTGGTTGTCGGTTATCGCTGGGTTTTAACACTTGATTTCGATTGAATTAAAGCCTTTAGTGTCACAGCACACTCACTCTTTGTTAATTAAGACAAACACCGTCTAAAAACTACTGCAAATTAAATGAATTTAAAGCATCAAATGTTTGGTGCACTGGCCTGCGCGTTTTAGTACACAGTAGCTCTAATGATTTGCCCTGGCATTTACCCAAACATTTTTCACAATAGATTTACAATATCTAGATTATAGTCCGGTATTCAATCTATAGAGCAACTCTCTACAACATTTTTTAAAAGGTCATTTACTCTTTAGCTGACTGCTCAGCGTCGTTGCACCATAACTGCAACCTCTGTGAACGTCAGGTGGGAAAAAGCCATTAAAGCTTTGTTGGCTGTTTAGTATGCTGCTCTAAAAGGGCTCTTTAGGCTGTTCCCAAAGGAAAACCCTTGGTGTATTGGACTTGATAGACTAGAATGAGCACATTATGGAACAAATGTTTATTTTATTTGTAGACTTTTACAAGGCTTTTGATACAGTTGAACATTATTTTATTTTTGAAACTCCAATTTTTTTTTTGGGGGGGGGTTGGTGTTTGGTCAATATTTGTAATTAAAACACTTCACAGTAACAGCTCTGTTAAATTATCCCACGGAACTTCCACAGAGATTCGACATTAGACGGAATTAAACAAGGATGCCCAATGTCTACTTTCTTATTTTTATTGGTCAAACAAGTTGACACTTGCTGACACATGACACTTCACCTCAATAAGGATAGTTTTAGGGGTGTTATGGCACCTCGATAAGGATAGTTTTAGGGGTGTTATGGCACCTCAATAAGGATAGTTTTAGGGGTGTTATGACACCTCAATAAGGTTCGTTTTTTAGGGTTGTTATGGCACCTCAATAAGGATAGTTTTTTAGGGGTGTTATGACACCTCAATAAGGATAGTTTTTTAGGGGTGTTATGGCACCTCAATAAGGATAGTTTTTAGGGGTTTTATGGCACCTCAATAAGGATAGTTTTTTAGGGGTGTTATGGAACCTCAATAAGGATAGTTTTTTAGGGATGTTATGACACCTCAATAAGGATAGTTTTTAGGGGTGTTATGGCACCTCAATAAGGATAGTTTTTTAGGGGTGTTATGGCACCTCAATAAGGATAGTTTTTTAGGGGTGTTATGGCACCTCAATACGGATAGTTTTTTAGGGGTGTTATGACACCTCAATAAGGATAGTTTTTTAGGGGTGTTATGGCACCTCAATAAGGATAGTTTTTTAGGGGTGTAATGGCACCTCAATAAGGATAGTTTTTTAGGGGTGTTATGGCACCTCAATAAGGATAGTTTTAGGGGTGTTATGGCACCTCAATAAGGATAGAGGGGTGTTATGGTTTTAGGGGATAGTTTTTGTTATGGCACCTCAATAAGGATAGTTTTAGGGGTGACACCTCAATAAGGTTCGTTTTTTAGGGTTGTTATGGCACCTCAATAAGGATAGTTTTTTAGGGGTGTTATGAACCTCAATAAGGATAGTTTTTTAGGGGTGTTATGGCACCTCAATAAGGATAGTTTTTAGGGGTTTTATGGCACCTCAATAAGGATAGTTTTTTAGGGGTGTTATGGAACCTCAATAAGGATAGTTTTTTAGGGGTGTTATGACACCTCAATAAGGATAGTTTTTAGGGGTGTTATGGCACCTCAATAAGGATAGTTTTTTAGGGGTGTTATGGCACCTCAATAAGGATAGTTTTTTAGGGGTGTTATGGCACCTCAATAAGGATAGTTTTTTAGGGGTGTTATGACACCTCAATAAGGATAGTTTTTTAGGGGTGTTATGGCACCTCAATAAGGATAGTTTTTTAGGGGTGTTATGGCACCTCAATAAGGATAGTTTTTTAGGGGTGTTATGGCACCTCAATAAGGATAGTTTTTAGGGGTGTTATGGCACCTCAATAAGGATAGTTTTTAGGGGTTTTATGGCACCTCAATAAGGATAGTTTTTTAGGGGTGTTATGGCACCTCAATAAGGATAGTTTTAGGGGTGTTATGGCACCTCAATAAGGATAGTTTTTAGGGGTGTTATGGAACCTCAATAAGGATAGTTTTTTAGGGGTGTTATGGAACCTCAATAAGGATAGTTTTTAGGGGTGTTATGGCACCTCAATGGAAGTCAATAAGGATAGTTTTTAGGGGTGTTATGGCACCTCAATAAGGATAGTTTTAGGGGTGTTATGGAACCTCTTGTCAATAAGGATAGATTTAGGGGTGTTATGGAACTTCTTGTCAATAAGGATAGTTTTTAGGGGTGTTATGGAACTTCTTGTCAATAAGGATAGTTTTTTAGGGGTGTTATGGCACCTCAATAAGGATAGTTTTAGGGGTGTTATGGCACCTCAATAAGGATAGTTTTTTAGGGGTGTTATGGCACCTCAATAAGGATAGTTTTTTAGGGGTGTTATGGCACCTCAATAAGGATAGTTTTAGGGGTGTTATGGAACTTCTTGTTAATAAGGATAGTTTTAGGGGTTTTATGGCACCTCAATATGGATAGTTTTAGGGGTGTTATGGCACCTCAATAAGGATAGTTTAAGGGGTGTTATGGCACCTCAATAAGGATAGTTTTAGGGGTGTTATGGAACTTCTTGTTAATAAGGATAGTTTTAGGGGTTTTATGGCACCTCAATAAGGATAGTTTTAGGGGTGTTATGGCACCTCAATAAGGATAGTTTTAGGGGTGTTATGGCACCTCAATAAGGATAGTTTTTAGGGGTGTTATGGCACCTCAATAAGGATAGTTTTTTAGGGGTGTTATGGCACCTCAATAAGGATAGTTTTTTAGGGGTGTTATGGCACCTCAATAAGGATAGTTTTTTAGGGGTGTTATGACACCTCAATAAGGATAGTTTTTAGGGGTGTTATTTAAGGATAGGGGTGTTATGGCACCTCAATAAGGATAGTTTTTTAGGGGTGTTATGGCACCTCCATAAGGATAGTTTTTTAGGGGTGTTATGACACCTCAATAAGGATAGTTTTTTAGGGTTGTTATGGCACCTCAATAAGGATAGTTTTTTAGGGGTGTTATGGCACCTCAATAAGGATAGTTTTTAGGAGTGTTATGGCACCTCAATAAGGATAGTTTTTTAGGGGTGTTATGGCACCTCAATAAGGATAGTTTTTAGGGGTTTTATGGCACCTCAATAAGGATAGTTTTTTAGGGGTGTTATGGCACCTCAATAAGGATAGTTTTAGGGGTGTTATGGAACTTCTTGTCAATAAGGATAGTTTTTTAGGGGTGTTATGGAACTTCTTGTCAATAAGGATAGTTTTTTAGGGGTGTTATGGAACTTCTTGTCAATAAGGATAGTTTTTTAGGGGTGTTATGGCACCTCAATAAGGATAGTTTTAGGGGTGTTATGGAACTTCTTGTCAATAAGGATAGTTTTTTAGGGGTGTTATGGCACCTCAATAAGGATAGGTTTAGGGGTGTTATGGAACTTCTTGTCAATAAGGATAGATTTAGGGGTGTTATGGAACTTCTTGTCAATAAGGATAGTTTTTAGGGGTGTTATGGAACTTCTTGTCAATAAGGATAGTTTTTTAGGGGTGTTATGGCACCTCAATAAGGATAGTTTTAGGGGTGTTATGGCACCTCAATAAGGATAGTTTTTTAGGGGTGTTATGGCACCTCAATAAGGATAGTTTTTTAGGGGTGTTATGGCACCTCAATAAGGATAGTTTTAGGGGTGTTATGGAACTTCTTGTTAATAAGGATAGTTTTAGGGGTTTTATGGCACCTCAATAAGGATAGTTTTAGGGGTGTTATGGCACCTCAATAAGGATAGTTTTAGGGGTGTTATGGCACCTCAATAAGGATAGTTTTTTAGGGTGTTATGGCACCTCAATAAGGATAGTTTTTTAGGGGTGTTATGGCACCTCAATAAGGATAGTTTTTTAGGGGTGTTATGGCACCTCAATAAGGATAGTTTTTTAGGGGTGTTATGGCACCTCAATAAGGATAGTTTTTTAGGGGTGTTATGACACCTCAATAAGGATAGTTTTTTAGGGGTGTTATGGCACCTCAATAAGGATAGTTTTTTAGGGGTGTTATGGCACCTCAATAAGGATAGTTTTTTAGGGGTGTTATGGAACTTTAGGGGTGTTATGGCACCTCAATAAGGATAGTTTTTAGGGGTGTTCAATAAGGATAGTTTTTTAGGGGTGTTATGGCACCTCAATAAGGATAGTTTTTTAGGGGTGTTATGGCACCTCAATAAGGATAGTTTTAGGGGTGTTATGGCACCTCAATAAGGATAGTTTTTTAGGGGTGTTATGGCACCTCAATAAGGATAGTTTTTTAGGGGTGTTATGGCACCTCAATAAGGATAGTTTTAGGGGTGTTCAATGGATAGTTTTTTAGGGTTGTTATGGCACCTCAATAAGGATAGTTTTTTAGGGGTGTTATGGCACCTCAATAAGGATAGTTTTTAGGGGTGTTATGGCACCTCAATAAGGATAGGGGTGTTTTTAAGGGTTTTTAGGGGTTTTATGGCACCTCAATAAGGATAGTTGTTTAGGGGTGTTATGGCACCTCAATAAGGATAGTTTTTTAGGGGTGTTATGGTTATGGAACTTCTTGTCAATAAGGATAGTTTTTTAGGGGTGTTATGGAACTTCTTGTCAATAAGGATAGTTTTTTAGGGGTGTTATGGCACCTCAATAAGGATAGTTTTAGGGGTGTTATGGAACTTCTTGTCAATAAGGATAGTTTTTTAGGGGTGTTATGGCACCTCAATAAGGATAGGTTTAGGGGTGTTATGGAACTTCTTGTCAATAAGGATAGATTTAGGGGTGTTATGGAACTTCTTGTCAATAAGGATAGTTTTTAGGGGTGTTATGGAACTTCTTGTCAATAAGGATAGTTTTTAGGGGTGTTATGGCACTCAATAAGGATAGTTTTAGGGGTGTTATGGCACCTCAATAAGGATAGTTTTTTAGGGGTGTTATGGCACCTCAATAAGGATAGTTTTTTAGGGGTGTTATGGCACCTCAATAAGGATAGTTTTAGGGGTGTTATGGAACCTTGTTAATAAGGATAGTTTTAGGGGTGTTAGTTTTGGTTATGGCACCTCAATAAGGATAGTTTTAGGGGTGTTATGGCACCTCAATAAGGATAGTTTTTTAGGGGTGTTATGGCACCTCAATAAGGATAGTTTTTTAGGGGTGTTATGGCACCTCAATAAGGATAGTTTTTTAGGGGTGTTATGGCACCTCAATAAGGATAGTTTTTTAGGGGTGTTATGGCACCTCAATAAGGATAGTTTTTTAGGGGTGTAATGACACCTCAATAAGGATAGTTTTTTAGGGGTGTTATGGCACCTCAATAAGGATAGTTTTAGGGGTGTTATGGAACTTCTTGTCAATAAGGATAGATTTAGGGGTGTTATGGAACTTCTTGTCAATAAGGATAGTTTTTAGGGGTGTTATGGAACTTCTTGTCAATAAGGATAGTTTTTTAGGGGTGTTATGGCACCTCAATAAGGATAGTTTTAGGGGTGTTATGGCACCTCAATAAGGATAGTTTTTTAGGGGTGTTATGGCACCTCAATAAGGATAGTTTTTTAGGGGTGTTATGGCACCTCAATAAGGATAGTTTTAGGGGTGTTATGGAACTTCTTGTTAATAAGGATAGTTTTAGGGGTTTTATGGCACCTCAATAAGGATAGTTTTAGGGGTGTTATGGCACCTCAATAAGGATAGTTTTAGGGTTGTTCAATAAGGATAGTTTTTTAGGGGTGTTATGGCACCTCAATAAGGATAGTTTTTTAGGGGTGTTATGGCACCTCAATAAGGATAATTTTTTAGGGGTGTTATGGCACCTCAATAAGGATAGTTTTTTAGGGGTGTTATGGCACCTCAATCAAATCAAATCAAATCAAATTTATTTATATAGCCCTTCGTACATCAGCTGATAGTTTTAAAACCCCAAACAGCAAACAATGCAGGTGTGTTAGGAAAAATGGCAAAACCTCAAGGAAGGATAGTTAGAGATTATAACAGAAAATGACCAAGATGTTCAAATGTTCATAAATGACCAGCATGGTCAAATAATAATAAGGCAGAACAGTTGAAACTGGAGCAGCAGCACAGTTTTTTAGCCATCATGGGTGTTATGGCACCTCAATTAAGGATAGTTTTTTAGGGGTGTTACGTGGCCAAGGTTCAAACATAAATGACCAGCATGGTTGAATAATAGTAAGGCAGAACAGTTGAAACTGGAGCAGGAGCATGGCCAGGTCAATAAGGATAGTTTTTAGTCCTGGGACATGGGGCAGCAGTTATGGAACTTCTTGTCAATAAGGATAGCACACTTTTTTAGGACAGGAGAAGAAGAATAAGGATAGTTTTTAGGGGTGTTATGGCACCTCAATAAGGATAGTTTTTTAGGGGTGTTATGGAACCTCAATAAGGATAGTTTTTTAGGGGTGTTAGGAATCAATAAGGATAGTTTTTTAGGGGTGTTATGGCACCTCAATAAGGATAGTTTTTTAGGGGTGTTATGGCACCTCAATAAGGATAGTTTTAGGGGTGTTATGGAACTTCTTGTTAATAAGGATAGTTTTAGGGGTTTTATGGCACCTCAATAAGGATAGTTTTAGGGGTGTTATGGCACCTCAATAAGGATAGTTTTAGGGTTGTTATGGCAACTCAATAAGGATAGTTTTTTAGGGGTGTTATGGCACCTCAATAAGGATAGTTTTTTAGGGGTGTTATGGCACCTCAATAAGGATAATTTTTTAGGGGTGTTATGGCACCTCAATAAGGATAGTTTTTTAGGGGTGTTATGGCACCTCAATAAGGATAGTTTTTTAGGGGTGTTATGGCACCTCAATAAGGATAGTTTTTTAGGGGTGTTATGGAACTTCTTGTCAATAAGGATAGTTTTTTAGGGGTGTTATGGAACTTCTTGTCAATAAGGATAGTTTTTTAGGGGTGTTATGGAACTTCTTGTCAATAAGGATAGTTTTTTAGGGGTGTTATGGCACCTCAATAAGGATAGTTTTTTAGGGGTGTTATGGCACCTCAATAAGGATAGTTTTAGGGGTTTTGTCAGGTATGCGTAAATGGCTGTACGGGAGTCTGGCGCAGGAGAGCAGATACTGGGTAGCACAACGAACACGAAATAGAATACGGGTTGACATAACCCAGCGCAACCAGTCTAACGTGTGCATACATCAGACCATAAACAACCAGTCTAACGTGTGCATACATCAGACCATAAACAACCAGTCTAACGTGTGCATACATCAGACCATAAACAACCAGTCTAACGTGTGCATACATCAGACCATAAACAACCAGTCTAACGTGTGCATACATCAGACCATAAACAACCAGTCTAACGTGTGCATACATCAGACCATAAACAACCAGTCTAACGTGTGCATACATCAGACCATAAACAACCAGTCTAACGTGTGCATACATCAGACCATAAACAACCAGTCTAACGTGTGCATACATCAAACCATAAACAACCAGTCTAACGTGTGCATACATCAGACCATAAACAACCAGTCTAACGTGTGCATACATCAAACCATAAACAACCAGTCTAACGTGTGCATACATCAGACAATAAACAACCAGTCTAACGTGTGCATACATCAAACCATAAACAACCAGTCTAATGTGTGCATACATCAAACCATAAACAACCAGTCTAACGTGTGCATACATCAGACAATAAACAACCAGTCTAACGTGTGCATACATCAAACCATAAACAATCCCACACAAAGACATGGGGGGAACAGAGGGTGAAATACACAACAAGTGATTGAGGGGATTGAAACCAGGTGTGAAACCAGGTGTGAAACCAGGTGTGAGGAAAACAAGACAAAACAAATGAAAAGGGAAAAGTGGATTGCTGATGGCTGGAAGACCGGCGACGCCGAGCGCCGCCCGAACCGGGGCAGGACCCGCCCGAACAAGTAGTGGACACTTCATATCAATAAGGATAGTTTTAGGGGTGTTATGGCACTTCATATCAATGAGTTTTAGGGGTAATCAGATACAAGATAAAGAGAACAAATATTCACAATTGGTTGACGACACCAACATTTTTTGGAAATATCATAATGAAGTCAAGTAATGGGTGTATTTATGCCTTCTCATATGTATCAGGGTTATCTCTGAATATTAGGAGAAAAGATGTGACTTAAACTCATTATGTAATATCCCTGTAAAAGATGTGATCACATATCTTGGTATTACAGCTGGCAAAGATCAGAAAGAAAGGGCCAACTTAAATGTTTCTCCTCCTCCTATGTCTCTCCTCCTATTTCTCTCCTCCTATTTCTCTCCTTCTATTTCTCTCTCCTATGTCTCTCCTCCTATTTCTCTCCTCCTATGTCTCTCCTCCTATGTCTCTCCTCCTATCTCCTCCTCCTATGTCTCTCCTCCTATTTCTTCCTCCTATTTACATTTACATTTCTCCTCCTAGTGCATCTTTCTAGGTATTCTCCTCCTATTTCTCTCCTCCTATTTCTCTCCTCCTATTTCTCTCCTCCTATTTCTCTCCTCCTATTTCTCTCCTCCTATTTCTCCTCTATTTCCTCCTCCTATTTCTCTCCTCCTATTTCTCTCCTCCTATTTCTCTCCTCCTATGTTTCTCCTCCTTTCTCTCCTCCTATTTCTCTCCTCCTATTTCTCTCCTCCTATTTCTCTCCTCCTATTTCTCTTCCTATTTCTCTCCTCCTATTTCTCTCCTCCTATGTCTCTCCTATGTTTCTCCTCCTATGTCTCTCCTCCTATGTTTCTCCTCCTATTTCTCTCCTCCTATTTCTCTCCTCTCCTATTTCTTTCCTTCTATTTCTCTCCTCCTATTTCTCTCCTCCTATTTCTCTCCTCCTATGTCTCTCCTATCTCTCCTATGTTTCTCCTCCTATGTCTCTCCTCCTATGTCTCTCCTCCTATTTCTCTCCTCCTATTTCTCTCCTCCTATTTCTCTCCTCCTATTCTCTCCTCCTATTTCTCTCCTCCTATTTCTCCTCTATTTCTCTCCTATTTCTTCCTCCTATTTTCTCCTTCTATTTCTCTCCTCCTATTTCTCTCCTCCTATTTCTCTCCTCCTATTCCTGTCCTCCTATTTCTCTCCTCCTATTTCTCTCCTCCTATTTCTTTCCTTCTATTTCTCTCCTCCTATCTTCCTATGTCTCTCCTCCTATGTTTCTCCTCCTATTTCTCCCCTCCTTTCTCTCCTCCTATTTCTCTCCTCCTATTTCTCTCCTCCTATTTCTCTCCTCCTATTTTCTCCTCCTATTTCTCTCCTCCTATTTCTCTCCTCCTATTTCTCTTCCTATGTCTCTCCTCCTATTTCTCTCCTTCTATTTCTCTCCTCCTATTTCTCTCCTATTTCTCTCCTCCTATTCTCTCCTTCTATTTCTCTCCTCCTATTTCTCTCCTTCTATTTCTCTCCTTCTATTTCTCTCCTCCTATTTCTCTCCTCCTATGTCTCTCTCCTATGTCTCTCCTATTTCTCTCCTCCTATTTCTCTCCTTCTATTTCTCTCCTCCTATTTCTCTCCTTCTATTTCTCTCCTCCTATTTCTCTCCTCCTATTTCTCTCCTCCTATTTCTCTCCTCCTATTTCTCTCCTCCTATTTCTTTCCTCCTATTTCTCTCCCTATTTTCTCTCCTCCTATTTCTCTCCTCCTATTCTCTCCTCCTATGTCTCTCCTCCTATTTCTCTCCTCCTATTTCTCTCCTCCTATTTCTCTCCTCCTATGTCTCTCCTCCTATTTCTCTCCTCCTATGTTTCTCCTCCTATTTCTCTCCTCCTATTTCTCTCCTCCTATTTCTCTCCTCTTCTCCTATTGTAGAGAAAATTGTAAAGAGATTTAAGTCCTGATTATTCAGAGATCTTTCTTTATCTGAACATGTACTTTTGTCAAAATCTGAAACGGTACAAATTAGTTTATACCTCTCTTGCCTTGGAAGTGTCACGAGTCCGACCGAGGGTGGCTTCCCTTCCCGTTCGGGTGGCGCTCGGCGGTCGTCGTCACCGGCCTATTAGCTGCCACTGATTGTCTTTCCTCCCCCTCCTTGTATGTTTATTGGTAGCACCTGTTTGTCAATGATTAGTTGGGCTTTATTAGACAGCCGGCCCGCCTGGTTGTTGTGCTGGATTAATTATTGTAACCTTCAGTTCTGTATGTAGAGGAACGTGTTTGTTTCCTGGTCGTGTATTTCAGTTGTAGATTTTTCGTCCCCCGTGTTTGGGGCCGTTTGGTTGTGAGCACCCGTTGGTGCATTAAAGCATTGCACTTTCTGTCTCCTGCGTCTGACTCCACACCCACGACACCCGGAGCGCTACAGGAAGTTCCTCTGTCAGTAACTAAAATAGTTGACAATAAATGATTTAACTTCATCTGGAGGAATAAACCTCATTATTTTAGAAAAGTGGTAATATTTAGCACCCAAGGTGAGGGTTGAATACTCTGGATATTAAAATGTCTAATATAATATTTATTTAACCAGGCAAGTCAGTTAAGAACAAATTCTTATTTACAATGACAGCCTACTGGGGAACAGCAGGTTAACTGCCTTGTTCAGAGACAGAGCAACAGATTCTTACCTTGTCAGCTCAGGGATTCGATCTTGCAACCTTTCAGTTACTAGTTATAACGGCGTTCGTCTGTTGAAGGAGAGTCGGACCAAAATGCAGCGTGGTGGTTACTCATGTTCTTTAATGACGAAAAAACGATACATGAAATAACTTATAATATACAAAACAACAAACGGAACGCGAAAACCTATTACAGCCTATCTGGTGAACACTAACACGGAGACAGGTACAATCACCCACGAAATGCACAGTGAAACCCCGGCTACCTAAATATGGTTCCCAATCAGAGACAACGAGAATCACCTGACTGATTGAGAACCGCCTCAGGCAGCCAAAACTATGCTACACCCCTACTCAGCCGCAATCCCAATGCCTACAAAACCCCAATACGAAACACAACATTTTAAACCCATGTCACACCCTGGCCTGACCAAATATATAACGAAAACACAAAATACTATGACCAAGGCGTGACAGAACCCCCCCCCCTAAGGTGCGGACTCCCGGATGCACCTCACAACCATAGGGAGGGTCCGGGTGGGCGTCTGTCCATGGTGGCGGCTCCGGCTCGGGACGTGGACCCCACTCCATTAATGTCATAGTTCCTCCCCTTTGCGTCCTGGGATAATCCACCCTCGCCACCGACCATGGCTTAATAGTCCTCACCCAGAAGCCCACTGGCCTGAGGGGCAGCTCGTGACTGAGGGGCAGCTCGGGACTGAGGGGCAGCTCGGGACTGAGGGGAAGCTCGGGACTGAGGGGAAGCTCGGGACTGAGGGGCAGCCCGGGACTGAGAGGAAGCCCAGTACTGAGATGAAGGTCAGGCAGGTAGTTGGCTCCGGCAGATCCTGGCTGGCTGGCGAATCTGGAAGAATCTGGGACTGGCAGATCTGGAAGATCATGGCTGACTGGAGGAAGCTGCCTGGCAGTCCATGCAGACTGGCAGCTCTGGCTGCTCCATGTAGACTGGCAGCTCTGGCTGCTCCATGCAGACTGGCAGCTCTGGCTGCTCCATGCAGACTGACAGCTCAGGCTGCTCCATGCAGACTGACAGCTCTGGCTGCTCCATGCAGACTGGCAGCTCTGGCTGCTCCATGCAGACTGGCAGCTCTGGCTGCTCCATGCAGACTGGCAGCTCTGGTTGCTCCATGCAGACTGACAGCTCAGGCTGCTCCATGCAGACTGGCAGCTCAGGCTGCTCCATCCAGACTGACAGCTCTGGCTGCTCCATGCAGACTGGCAGCTCTGGCTGCTCCATGCAGACTGGCAGCTCTGGCTGCTCCATGCAGACTGGCAGCTCTGGCTGCTCCATGCAGTCTGACAGCTCAGGCTGCTCCATGCAGGCTGACAGCTCTGGCTGCTCCATGCAGGCTGACTGCTCTGGCTGCGTGCAGTCCAGCTCTGGCTGCTTCATGCAAACTGGCAGCTCTGGCTGCTCCATGCAGGCTGGCAGCTCAGGCTGCTCCATCCAGACTGACAGCTCTGACTGCTCCATGCAGACTGGCAGCTCTGGCTGCTCCATGCAGACTGGCAGCTCTGGCTGCTCCATGCAGTCTGACAGCTCAGGCTGCTCCATGCAGGCTGACAGCTCTGGCTGCTCCATGCAGGCTGACTGCTCTGGCTGCTCCGTGCAGTCTGGCAGCTCTGGCTGCTCCATGCAACCTGGCAGCTCTGGCTGCTCCATGCAGGCTGGCAGCTCTGGCTGCGTTGAACAGGCAGGAGGCTCCGGCAGCGCTGTAGAGGAGGAAGGCTCTGGAAGCGCTGAACAGGCGGGAGACTCCGACAGCGCAGGAAAGGAGGAAAAAGCTGGCTGCGCTGAACAGGCGAGGCGCACTGAAGGCCTGGTGCGTGGTGCTGGAACTGGTGGTCCTGGATCGAGGACATGCACAGGAAGCCTGGTGCGGGGAGCTGCTACCGGAGGACTGGTGTGTGGAGGTGGCTCTGGATAGACCGGACCGTGCAGGCGCACTGGAGCTCTTCAGCACCGAGCCTGCCCAACCTTACCTGGCTCGATGCCCACTCTAGCCCGGCCAATACGAAGAGCTGGTCTGAACCGCACCGGGCTATGCACCCGCACTGAAAACACCGTGCGCTCCATAGCATAACACGGTGGCTGCCCGGTCTCTCTAGCCCCCCGGTAAGCACAGGGAGTTTGCGCAGGTCTCCTACCTGGCATAGCCATACTCCCTGTAAGCCCCCTGAGCCACCCCCCAATACATTTTTGGGGCTGCTTTTCGCGCTTCCTTGCCAACCGTGTTCCCTCATATCGTCGGCTCCTATCTCCTGCTGCCTCTGCTCTCCTAAGTGCCTCCACCTGTTCCCATGGGAGGCGATCTCTTCCGGCCAGTATCTCCTCCCAAGTGTAACAACCTTTGCCATCCAACACGTCTTCCCATGTCCATTCTCCGAATAATTCATCCTCCTTTCGCTGCTCCTACTGTCGCTGCCTGTTACCACGCCGCTCGGTCCGTGTGTGGTGGGTGATTCTATAATGGCGTTCATCTGTTGAAGGAGAGTCGGACCAAAATGCAGCGTGGTGGTTACTCATGTTCTTTAATGACGAAAAAATGATACATTAAATACCTTATAATATACAAAACAACAAACGGAACGCGAAAACCTATTACAGCCTATCTGGTGAACACTAACACGGAGACAGGAACAATCACCCACGAAATACACAGTGAAACCCCCGCTACCTAAATATGGTTCCCAATCAGAGACAACGAGAATCACCTGACTGATTGAGAACCGCCTCAGGCAGCCAAACCTATGCTACACCCCTACTCGGCCGCAATGCCAATGCCTACAAAACCCCAATACGAAACACAACATTTTAAACCCATGTCACACCCTGGCCTGACCAAATATATAACGAAAACACAAAATACTATGACCAATGCGTGACACTAGTCCAACGCTCTAACCACTAGGGTACCTGCCACCACGATTAAATGGATACAAAACGATTAAAGAAATAAGGATTGCATTTGGAATATAATCCCTAATTTAATATTCCGGCAGATTGGTGGTCTAGAATTCTTACTCAAATGCAACTTTAATGTGGGTAAAATCCCTGTTATGCTTGCTAACTTTCTGTCATGTTTTGCCTTATATTGTCTTGTCATTATGCTTTCCCTTCTGTTCGTTTCCCCCTGCTGGTCTTATTAGGTTCGTTCCCTTTTTCTATCCCTCTCTCTCCCCCTCCCTCTCTCTCCTCTCTCTATCGTTCCGTTCCTGCTCCCAGCTGTTCCTCATTCTCCTAACTCACTCATTTAGTCTTTTCACACCTGTCCCCTATTTTGTCCTCTGATTAGAGTCCCTATTTCTCCCCTTGTTTTCCGCTTCTGTCCTTGTCGGATCCTTGTATGATGTTCGCTGTGCTGTGTCATTGTCTTGCCCTGTCGTGTCTTGTCTCCTTCAGATGCTGCGTGTGAGCAGGTGTCTTAGTCAGCTACGGTCGTTGCCTTCCCGTAGCAACCTGCAGTCAATGCTCGAGTCTCCAGTCTGTCCTCGTTACTACGAGTGGATTTAAGTTTTTTCCTGTTTTGTTTTAATCTTGAGTTTTACTGGAATAAAGACTCTGTTTTCGCTAAGTCGCTTTTGGGTCCTCTTTCACTTGCATAACAGAAGGATCCGACCAAGAATGGACCCAGCGACTACGGATTCTCGTAACACTGCCTTCGAGATCCAGGGAGCTATGCTCGGCAGACACGAGCAGGAATTGTCTGCTGCTCGTCATGCCGTTGAGACCCTGGCCGCTCAGGTTTCCGACCTCTCTGGAGAGTTCCAGAGTCTTCGTCTCGTGCCACCAGCTACTTCCTGGTCTGCCGAGTCTCCGGAACCTAGGGTTAATAACCCACCTTGTTACTCCGGGCAGCCCACTGAGTGCCGCTCCTTTCTCACCCAGTGTGATATTGTGTTCTCTCTCCAACCCAACACATACTCAAGAGAGAGAGCTCCTTACGTCATATCACTCCTTACTGGCCGGGCTCGAGAGTGGGGCACAGCTATCTGGGAGGCAAGGGCTGATTGTTCTAACAATTACCTGAACTTTAAAGAGGAGATGATACGGGTTTTTGATCGTTCAGTTTTTGGTAGGGAGGCTTCTAGGGCCCTGGCTTCCCTATGTCAAGGTGATCGATCCATAACGGATTACTCTATAGAGTTTCGCACTCTTGCTGCCTCTAGTGACTGGAACGAGCCGGCGCTGCTCGCTCGTTTTCTGGAGGGACTCCACGCAGAGGTTAAGGATGAGATTCTCTCCCGGGAGGTTCCTTCCAGTGTGGACTCTGATTGCACTCGCCATCCGCATAGAACGACGGGTAGATCTTCGTCACTGAGCTCGTGGAAGAGAGCTCGCGTTAACGGTGTTCCCCCTCTCCGCATCGCAACCATCTCCTCCCTCCGGCTCAGAGACTGAGCCCACGCCCATGTTCGCCTTAGATGGTAGTCATCTCCCCAGTATCAGATATGAGACACTACCTTTAACCCTCACAGTATCTGGTAACCACAGTGAGACTATTTCCTTTTTGATTTTTCGTTCACCTTTTACACCTGTTGTTTTGGGTCATCCCTGGCTAGTATGTCATAATCCTTCTATTAATTGGTCTAGTAATTCTATCCTATCCTGGAACGTTTCTTGTCATGTGAAGTGTTTAATGTCTGCTATACCTCCTGTTTCTTCTGTCCCCTCTTCTCAGGAGGAACCTGGTGATTTGACAGGAGTGCCGGAGGAATATCATGATCTGCGCACGGTCTTCAGTCGGTCCAGAGCCAACTCCCTTCCTCCTCACCGGTCGTATGATTGTAGTATTGATCTCCTTCCGGGGACCACTCCCCTCGGGGTAGACTATACTCTCTGTCGGCTCCCGAACGTAAGGCTCTCGAGGATTATTTGTCTGTTTCTCTTGACGCCGGCACCGTAGTGCCTTCTTCCTCCCTGCCGGAGCGGGGTTTTTTTTGTTAAGAAGAAGGACGGTACTCTGCGCCCTGCGTGGAATCGAGGGCTGAATGACATAACGGTTAAGAATCATTATCCGCTTCCCCTTATGTCATCAGCCTTCGAGATTCTGCAGGGAGCCAGGTTCTTTACTAAGTTGGACCTTCGTAATGCTTACCATCTCATGCGCATCAGAGAGGGGGACGAGTGGAAAACAGCGTTTAACACTCCGTTAGGGCATTTTGAGTACCGGGTTCTGCCGTTTGGTCTCGCTAATGCTCCAGCTGTTTTTCAGGCATTAGTTAATGATGTACTGAGAGACATGCTGAACATCTTTGTTTTTGTCTACCTTGACGATATTCTGATTTTTTCACCGTCACTCGAGATTCATGTTCAGCACGTTCGACGTGTACTCCAGCGCCTTTTAGAGAATTGTCTCTACGTGAAGGCTGAGAAGTGCGCCTTTCAAGTCTCCTCTGTCACTTTTCTCGGTTCTGTTATTTCCGCTGAAGGCATTCAGATGGATCCCGCTAAGGTCCAGTCTGTCAGTGATCCAAGGTCACGTGTCGAGTTGCAGCGCTTTCTAGGTTTTGCTAATTTCTATCGGCGTTTCATTTGTAATTTCGGTCAAGTTGCTGCCCCTCTCACAGCTCTTACTTCTGTCAAGACGTGCTTTAAGTGGTCCGGTTCCGCCCAGGGAGCTTTTGATCTCCTCAAGAAGCGTTTTACGTCCGCTCCTATCCTCGTTACTCCTGACGTCACTAAACAATTCATTGTCGAGGTTGACGCTTCAGAGGTGGGCGTGGGAGCCATTCTATCCCAGCGCTTTCAGTCTGACGATAAGGTCCATCCTTGCGCTTATTTTTCTCATCGCCTGTCGCCATCGGAACGCAACTATGATGTGGGTAATGAACTGCTCGCCATCCGCTTAGCCCTAGGCGAATGGCGACAGTGGTTGGAACCGTTCCTTTTGTCGTTTGGACTGACCATAAGAACCTTGAGTACATCCGTTCTGCCAAACGACTTAATGCACGTCAAGCTCGTTGGGTGTTGTTTTTCGCTTGTTTCGAGTTTGTGATTTCTTATCGCCCGGGTAATAAGAACACCAAGCCTGATGCCTTATCCCGTCTCTTTAGTTCTTCTGTGGCTTCTACTGATCCCGATGGGATTCTTCCTTATGGGCGTGTTGTCGGGTTGACAGTCTGGGGAATTGAGAGACAGGTTAAGCAAGCACTCACTCACACTGCGTCGCCGCGCGCTTGTCCTAGTAAACTTCTTTTTGTTCCTGTTTCTACTCGTCTGGCTGTTCTTCAGTGGGCTCACTCTGCCAAGTTAGCTGGCCATCCCGGCGTTCGAGGTACTCTTGCTTCTTTTCGCCAGCGCTTTTGGTGGCCTACTCAGGAGCGTGACACGCGCCGTTTCGTGGCTGCTTGTTCGGACTGCGCGCAGACTAAGTCAGGTAACTCTCCTCCTGCCGGTCGTCTCAGACCGCTTCCCATTCCTTCTCGACCATGGTCTCACATCGCCTTAGACTTCATTACCGGTCTGCCTTCGTCTGCGGGGAAGACTGTGATTCTTACGGTTGTCGATAGGTTCTCTAAGGCGGCACATTTCATTCCCCTCGCTAAGCTTCCTTCCGCTAAGGAGACGGCACAAATCATCATCAAGAATGTGTTCAGAATTCATGGCCTCCCGTTAGACGCCGTTTCAGACAGAGGTCCGCAATTCACGTCACAGTTTTGGAGGGAGTTCTGTCGTTTGATTGGTGCTTCCGTCAGTCTCTCTTCCGGTTTTCATCCCCAGTCTAACGGTCAACAGAAAGGGCCAATCAGACGATTGGTCGCATACGCAGCCTTTCTTTTAGAAACCCTGCGTCTTGGGCAGAACAGCTCCCCTGGGCAGAATATCACAACTCGCTTCCTTCGTCTGCTACCGGGCTATCTCCGTTTCAGAGTAGTCTGGGTTACCAGCCTCCTCTGTTCTCGTCCCAGCTCGCCGAGTCCAAGGCGTTTGTCCAACGATGTGAGTGCACCTGGAGGAGGGTGAGGTCTGCACTTTGCCGTTACAGGGCGCAGACTGTGAGAAATAAACGTAGGATTAAGAGTCCTAGGTATTGTCGCGGCCAGAGAGTGTGGCTTTCCACTCGTAACCTTCCCCTTACGACAGCTTCTCGTAGGTTGACTCCGCGGTTCATTGGTCCGTTCCGTGTCTCCCAGGTCGTCAATCGTGTCGCTGTGCGACTGCTTCTTCCGCAACATCTTCGTCGCGTCCATCCTGTCTTCCATGTCTCCTGTGTCAAGCCCTTTCTTCGCACCCCCGTTCGTCTCGAGGGCGCACCTATTTACAAGGTACGTAGGATCATGGACATGCGTTTGGGGACGTGGTCACCAGTACTTAGTGGATTGGGAGGGTTACGGTCCTGAGGAGAGGAGTTGGGTTCCATCTCGGGACGTGCTGGACCGTTCGCTGATTGATGATTTCCTCCGTTCCCGCCAGGATTCCTCCTCTAGTGAGTGGGGGGTACTGTAATGTTTTGTCTTATATTGTCTTGTCATTATGCTTTCCCTTCTGTTCGTTTCCCCCTGCTGGTCTTATTAGGTTCGTTCCCTTTTTCTATCCCTCTCTCTCCCCCTCCCTCTCTCTCCTCTCTCTATCGTTCCGTTCCTGCTCCCAGCTGTTCCTCATTCTCCTAACTCACTCATTTAGTCTTTTCACACCTGTCCCCTATTTTGTCCTCTGATTAGAGTCCCTATTTCTCCCCTTGTTTTCCGCTTCTGTCCTTGTCGGATCCTTGTATGATGTTCGCTGTGCTGTGTCATTGTCTCGCCCTGTCGTGTCTTGTCTCCTTCAGATGCTGCGTGTGAGCAGGTGTCTTAGTCAGCTACGGTCGGTGCCTTCCCGTAGCAACCTGCAGTCAATGCTCGAGTCTCCAGTCTGTCCTCGTTACTACGAGTGGATTTAAGTTTTTTCCTGTTTTGTTTTCGTCTTGAGTTTTACTGGAATAAAGACTCTGTTTTCGCTAAGTCGCTTTTGGGTCCTCTTTCACTTGCATAACACTTTCATTAACATGTAATTCTAACTTGGAATGTACAAACTTGGAATGTACAAAACACAAATTTACCCCACACAGGTATATAAATAAAAAAAATCAAGACAAAACTAAAAAATAAAAACGTCTTTGTTTTTCTAGAACTTGTTTGACAACAACATTATCTGGGTTAAACAATTATTGAATAATGACGGACGACTATATGATTACCCAGAATTCATGAGAACAACACAATGTTACATTCACTCCTGAGGAGTATCACATTGTTGTTAGAGCTAACCTTGAAGGTGCTAGTCTTCTCTTAGGAGAATATATCAATACTCCAAGTGCAACTGTTGAGGATTTTGTAACCTCAGATGACTGTAAATGTAATAACATGTATATAAGGAAACTATGTCAAGGTGTTACTAAAAACAAACTAAAAAGCAATATGCACCATAAAACATTTTGACAAATGGAAAATGTATCTCGAAAATGTAATACCCCTGTTTGTTAGGTTTATGTTTCTTATTTGTGGATTTCTGTTTTTTGTATTTGTTGTTTTCATGATAAAAAAAAATGGGAAAACCCTCGGAAGAATCCATGTTGTTTCCAGGTCGAACCCTTTTGGTTCCAAGTGGAACCATTTTGGGTTCCATGTAGAATCCTTTCCACAGAGGGTTCTACATGGAACCCAACGTGGTTCTACCTGGAACCAAAAAAATATTTTATCTGGAACCAAAAAAGGGTTCTGTTAAAAGGGGAGAGTTGAAGAATGTTCTCAACTGAAACAATTTAGCTGAAAGAAAGTGTTTCGTCCTCTAGCATTTTACATTTACATTCCTATGATTGATCGCTAAACAGTAGTGCAGAAAATATTAGAGAAATCTTGGTATGAATGCCAGGATACTAACAGCTATGAATATATCATTAAACATTTAAGACAACAGTTTCACTGTATCTTCATCAGCCTAAGCTAAAGTCAGTCTGTCAACAATATATTTGGATAAGGTTGTTGTGTCAGGTTACTATGTCAACAACATGTTAAATGCTGTGTATGATTAATTTAGCAGACAATGTTATTTTTCACTACTCGTGATAGACCATAACAACCCAGATTCACTAAATAGACATCAGTTATTCATGAGGGAGCTCAGACCTAAGTTATGCACAAGTAAATGGAACTGAATTGTGTTTTTATGCACTTTTCTCCCTTTTTAACACCAGTACCCGTACAGCCAAGCATTGGTTTGGGGTGGAGATCACAGATACACCGTATTATGACCTTGATTATCTCCACCACCTTTACGACCGAGGAAACCACGAGCAGAGTGAACCTGTCGTTCTAAATGGAAAAACACACTTTTTGTTTCATTGATAGCAAAAACACCATTCGCAGTGTAATTTATAAATTGATAAGAGCTACTGATAAGAGCAAGGTAAATGAGCAATCCAATTGGAGAAGAGGTTGTATATACAAATACTAATTTCTTTCAATGATTTTATTTTACTTCTGATTGCTGGAGACAAAAGTGAAACCAGTTATGGAAGCAAACTGAAAAGCATATTAACATGACAAGCATTTCACTTTCCAACAGTGACGTATAAAATGACAGAGATAATATGATGATTATGATTTACAATGATAAAGATAATAATAATAGTATAAAATGACAGAGATAATATGATTATTATGATTTATAATGATAAATATAATAATAATAGTATAAAATGATAAAGATAATATGATGATTATGATTTATAATGATGAAGATAATAATAATAGTATAAAATGATAGAGATAATATGATGATTATGATTTACAATGATAAAGATAATAATAATAGTATAAAATGACAGAGATAATATGATGATTATGATTTACAATGATAAAGATAATGCTGCGACATTATGCATCATGATAATTGAATGGCCTTTTATTAACCTGCAGTGATACAACTTGGAGGCCAAATGGGTAAGTCATGACGATGCGAAGCATTGCGCAATGACAGTTGCACCAAATTTAACGTTTGGGCACTCTCAAATATTATAGTTATATACACACGTTTTCTTACAATGTCTATCATTTTAAATATTTAGCCCGTATTTAATTGAATCCTTTATTTAACTAAGCAAGTCAGTTAAAAAACGAATTAATATTTACAATGACGGCCTACCCCAGACGATGCTGGGCCAATTGTACACCGCCCTATGGGACTCGCGATCACAACCAGTTGTGATACAGCCTGGAATCAAACTCAGGTCTGTAGTGATGCCTCTTGCACTGAGATGCAGTGCCTTAGAGCACAGCACCACTCGGGAGCCCATCAGTATCGACTGTCAGTAATAACCACACATATTTAACTGCCAATTTACTGTTACTTCTCTTAATTTCATTTCATTACCTTCATTCCTCCATTTCGTTACAATGTTACTTTACTTCCTCTGTACACACTGTCACACCACTGTGTTGCTGATTTTTTAATATATTTTTTTACATTTTATTTAACTAGGCAGGTCAGTTAAGAACAAATTCTAATTTACAGCGACGGCCTACTGGGGAACAGCGGGTTAACTGCCTTGTTCAGGGGCAGAACGACATATTTTTACCTCGTCAGCTCAGGGATTTAATCTTGCAAACTTTCGGTTACTAGTCCAACGCTCTAACCATTAGGCTATCTGCCGCCCACTAGTAATAGTTGATCATATTTAAAGTAAAAAAACATTGACTTGAAGGCTAATGTTTGGATATCTGAAACAGACATAAATATGCAAATGTGACTCGTTACAGGAAACTAGGCGCATGTCACGTATCACTACTTTACAGGAGAATAGTTTGAGCGTTAAAAAAAAAAAAAAATCCAAACCATTTTTTTTGTCAGAAATGCCTTCTGGATCATGTGAACTTTTATGTGCCTTAATAACAAACTTGTATTCCAACTGTAAATACAGATAAAATGGTTAAAATATTAACCTAGTTGGTTTAGCCACAGAAAAAGGGGGAAACCTTGCCGCTAGCCATGATTGGCTGAGATAATGAGTGGGCTGGACATGCAGAGAGATTAGTTCGGTCTGCCGGATTGGTCAGTATGTGTAGGTAATCCTTTCTAAAAATTGCTTTTTTTTGAGTTGCTGAAGTGTTGCTCTCCACTTTCTGGAGCACAGAGTTTTGAAATCAGTGGAATTAGAGTGTGATAGCTAAGAAGATGGAGAATATTCTGGCGTTTGTTGGAAAATATACAGATGGAGTCAAAAAGAGAAAACACAGAAGGCTGTTGTATAAAACACCTGTCTCCGGATTACATCTTCAAACGAAGGGCAACCATGGCATCCGTAACAGAGAGGGAGAAGTGTCGATCCATGTATGGGGTAAGCGAGTCTCGCTAGATACATTTTCAGATTTGACATGTTTCTAATTTTGTCAGAAAGTAATTTCATTTCATGTTAAATTGTAATGTTAGCGAGCTAGCTAAAGTTAGCTGGCTGGCTAGCTAGCTAACGTTACATGTATGATCTGTGTAGTAATATTAATCATATCTCAGAGCCCTTTGTAATGCTAGTCATAGCCTGATATTCGCTAGCTAACATTGAACCTGGTTGCTTAGTTACCTGCAGATTCATAAAGGGTATTAATGTTATGAGTTGCGATTGTGGTTCATTGTTTGTCCTAAACAAAATACTCCACTTTTGCAAGTAACCATTTCAATAGAATGTTCATGATGTCACTGACAACTGTCGATATACCCCAGCTGGTAAATATGCTCTGGTTATATACTCCGATTTCAGAGAACTCTCATCTGAGTGTGCCAGAGCACATAATAACTGAAGAATTTACGAACAGTCAAAAAACAAACAAAAAAAAAGCACAATTGCAGTTACCAATGCTCTGGATAACATAAAAACACCCTAACCAGCTCTGCTAGGGCGAGTAAAATGGTCAGAGTGAGCTGTTCTCTCATTTGTGTCTGGAAGAAGCTAGCAAAGCTAGGCCAACTTTAGCCAGTTTGCTTGGTTGCTTGACTGCTGTTGTTAGGTCAGAACGCTCGTATCAACACTACACCTCAGCGAGAGCGTCCAATGTTCGCTTGGAACCCTCCAAGAGCAAATCTGACTTTACGAACGCACAGAGCACACTCTGGCACTCCAGATTAAATGTACGAACACACCCGTAGTATAAACCAGCCTTTGGACACAAAGGTCCTGACCTACAGGCAGTTAGATTTGTGTATGTCAATTTTGACAAAAAATAAATAAAAAGGGACGGATACTAAAGAGGCAAAAGAGATGGGTGGGGCTAAAGTTTAAGAGGGTGTGAACGATGCTGAATGGGTGAGGCTAAAGTTTAAGAGGGTGTGAACGATGCTGAATGGGTGAGGCTAAAGTTTAAGAGGGTGTGAATGATGCTGAATGGGTGGGGCTAAAGTTTAAGAGGGTGTGAACGATGCTGAATGGGTGGGGCTAAAGTTTAAGAGGGTGTGAACGATGCTGAATGGGTGAGGCTAAAGTTTAAGAGGGTGAGGACGATGCTGAATGGGTGGGGCTAAAGTTTAAGAGGGTGTGAACAATGCTGAATGGGTGGGGCTAAAGTTTAAGAGGGTGAGGACGATGCTGAATGGGTGGGGCTAAAGTTTAAGAGGGTGTGAACAATGCTGAATGGGTGGGGCTAAAGTTTAAGAGGGTGAGGAAGATGCTGAATGGGTGGGGCTAAAGTTTAAGAGGGTGTGGACGATGCTGAATGGGTGGGGCTAAAGTTTAAGAGGGTGTGAACGATGCTGAATGGATGGGGCTAAAGTTTAAGAGGGTGTGAACGATGCTGAATGGATGGGGCTAAAGTTTAAGAGGGTGTGAACGATGCTGAATGGGTGGGGCTAAAGTTTAAGAGGGTGTGAACGATGCTGAATGGGTGGGGCTAAAGTTTAAGAGGGTGTGGACAATGCTGAATGGGTGGGGCTAAAGTTTAAGAGGGTGTGAACGATGCTGAATGGGTGGGGCTAAAGTTTAAGAGGGTGTGAACGATGCTGAATGGGTGTAAACAAAAGAAGGGCTCTCCAGTAGGTACCAAATTATTCAAGGGAAATTTTTCTCAAAAGTGAGTTTACAAGTTTATCAAACTTTCAAAGCTGAATTACTTTCCCATTGTACCTCAAATGTAGTGTATGATATTCCATTTTCTTCAGAGTCTCAGAAAAACACCATTTCAAATGTTGCTACAAATCTAGCCAGTTGGTCACATATGTCTTCCATTGATCTCCATTATGAACCCATTCAACATATCAAATTCAAATTAAAAGGTACACACAGATTTTTTAAGATTAATTAACAGAAAAAAACTAACGGAAGAAAAACTCCCTTATCAAATGGGGTCTAAATACTTATCACCCATTGGGGATTTTGGAGGATTTGATGAAATGTATTTGGTGTACGCAAGGAAGCCACACCGACAAACTTCATTATGCACGTACATAGGGTAAGACTGAGAAGTGCTTAAATCAAAACGCTTAAAAAAAGGCATATACTTCATAAGGTTGAATCGGCCCCTTTATGAATGAAGAAACCTCCTATTCATCTCTGACAATACTGTTTGTCATTCAGCCACACACAGATGGTGGAACTAATATATCTAATTGTCTGTTTCATAGCATCCAAAATGTGGTGGACACATGTTGGTTCTGTACCAAGTAACAAGAGGAAATGGAACTAGACTAGGAACCTAGAATTGGAGGGATGGATAGAGGGATGGAGGGGTGAAAGGAAGGATGGATAGATGGAGGAGTAAGTACAATTTCTAGGAATAGCTCAAATGGTGTCGGCTTTTGAAAGTACCTTTGCCTCTGTGCTATCCAGACCTATAAAATAAATGCTTAATTTACGTCGCAATTGGCACCTTATTCCCTTTATACACTACACTCTATTCCTTTATTAATGCACTACTACTGACCAGGACGCGTAAAGGAGTCCTCTAAAGGGACTAGGGTGCCGTTTGGGATGCATCCATATGCTCCTCTGAGAAGGAGAACCAAGTTCCAGAACCAAGTTCTATCAACCATCAATTAAATGGAATGCAGCAGTCAGAGTGAGGATATTTGAAATGACAATATATTTCCTGTTGTTGGTTTACGAAGACGAAAACAAAGCATAATTAAAATTATTACAGTAGAATTAGACTCCTCAGAGAGGAGATAGGGGATGAAGCGATGTTGAATTAAGTAGTAATTAAGTGCAAATTAAAACAGCTATTACACACCAAATTCAGGCATAATTTCCTGGCTGTGATTAAACTCACAATGCAAAGTCCCCTGGGGTAACAGCCCAGCATCTGACTGAGAATCAACACATTTACCAACACTAAAAAGCAGAGAATGTTCTGTAGAAAAATAAACACACGTGCAAGATGCCTATCTTTGAAATACAACTCTACATGACCAACAGTATGTGGACTCCTGCTCGTTGAACATCTCATTCCAAAATCAAAGGCATTAATATGGTGTTGGTCCCCCTTTGTTGCCACTCTTAAGGGAATGCTTTCCACTAGATTTTGGAACATTGCTGCTATAACAGCCTCCACTCTTCTGGGAAGGCTTTCCACTAGTTGGAACATTGCTGCTATAACAGCCTCCACTCTTAAGGGAAGGCTTTCCACTAGATGTTGGAACATTGCTGCTATAACAGCCTCCACTCTTAAGGGAAGGCTTTCCACTAGATGTTGGAACATTGCTGCTATAACAGCCTCCACTCTTCTGGGAAGGCTTTCCACTAGATGTTGGAACATTGCTGCTATAACAGCCTCCACTCTTCTGGGAAGGCTTTCCACTAGATGTTGGAACATTGCTGCTATAACAGCCTCCACTCTTCTGGGAAGGCTTTCCACTAGTTGGAACATTGCTGCTATAACAGCCTCCACTCTTAAGGGAAGGCTTTCAACTAGATGTTGGAACATTGCTGCTATAACAGCCTCCACTCTTAAGGGAAGGCTTTCCACTAGTTGGAACATTGCTGCTATAACAGCCTCCACTCTTAAGGGAAGGCTTTCCACTAGATGTTGGAACATTGCTGCTATAACAGCCTCCACTCTTAAGGGAAGGCTTTCCACTAGATGTTGGAACATTGCTGCTATAACAGCCTCCACTCTTCTGGGAAGGCTTTCCACTAGATGTTGGAACATTGCTGCTATAACAGCCTCCACTCTTCTGGGAAGGCTTTCCACTAGATGTTGGAACATTGCTGCTATAACAGCCTCCACTCTTCTGGGAAGGCTTTCCACTAGATGTTGGAACATTGCTGCTATAACAGCCTCCACTCTTCTGGGAAGGCTTTCCACTAGATGTTGGAACATTGCTGCTATAACAGCCTCCACTCTTCTGGGAAGGCTTTCCACTAGATATTGGAACATTGCTGCTATAACAGCCTCCACTAGATGTTGGAACATTGCTGCTATAACAGCCTCCACTCTTAAGGGAAGGCTTTCCACTAGATATTGGAACATTGCTGCTATAACAGCCTCCACTCTTAAGGGAAGGCTTTCCACTAGATATTGGAACATTGCTGCTATAACAGCCTCCACTCTTCTGGGAAGGCTTTCCACTAGATATTGGAACATTGCTGCTATAACAGCCTCCACTCTTCTGGGAAGGCTTTCCACTAGATATTGGAACATTGCTGCTATAACAGCTTCCACTCTTCTGGGAAGGCTTTCCACTAGATATTGGAACATTGCTGCTATAACAGCCTCCACTAGATGTTGGAACATTGCTGCTATAACAGCCTCCACTCTTCTGGGAAGGCTTTCCACTAGATATTGGAACATTGCTGCTATAACAGCCTCCACTCTTAAGGGAAGGCTTTCCACTAGATATTGGAACATTGCTGCTATAACAGCCTCCACTCTTCTGGGAAGGCTTTCCACTAGATATTGGAACATTGCTGCTATAACAGCCTCCACTCTTCTGGGAAGGCTTTCCACTAGATATTGGAACATTGCGGCTATAACAGCCTCCACTCTTCTGGGAAGGCTTTCCACTAGATATTGGAACATTGCTGCTATAACAGCCTCCACTCTTAAGGGAAGGCTTTCCACTAGATATTGGAATATTGCTGCTATAACAGCCTCCACTCTTAAGGGAAGGCTTTCCACTAGATATTGGAACATTGCTGCTATAACAGCCTCCACTCTTCTGGGAAGGCTTTCCACTAGATATTGGAACATTGCTGCTATAACAGCCTCCACTCTTCTGGGAAGGCTTTCCACTAGATATTGGAACATTGCTGCTATAACAGCCTCCACTCTTCTGGGAAGGCTTTCCAATAGATTTTGGAACATTGCTGCTATAACAGCCTCCACTCTTAAGGGAAGGCTTTCCACTAGATATTGGAACATTGCTGCTATAACAGCCTCCACTCTTAAGGGAAGGCTTTCCACTACATATTGGAACATTGCTGCTATAACAGCCTCCACTCTTCTGGGAAGGCTTTCCACTAGATATTGGAACATTGCTGCTATAACAGCCTCCACTCTTCTGGGAAGGCTTTCCACTAGATATTGGAACATTGCTGCTGTAACAGCCTCCTGTAACGGCGTTCGTCAGTTGAAGGAGAAGCGGACCAAAATGCAGGGTGGTGGTTACAGCCTACTGGGGAACAGCAACCTTTCAGTTACTAGTTATAACGGCGTTCGTCTGTTGAAGGAGAGTCGGACCAAAATGCAGCGTGGTGGTTACTCATGTTCTTTAATGAAGAAAAGACGATACATGAAATAACTTAATAATAAAAACAACAAACAAAACGCGAAACCTATTACGGCCTGTCTGGTGAACACTAACACAGTAACAGTCAGTAACAATCACCCACAAAATACACAGTGAAACCCAGGCTACCTAAATATGGTTCCCAATCAGAGACAACGAGAATCACCTGACTCTGATTGAGAACCACCTCAGACAGCCAAGCCTATGCTACACCCCTACTCAGCCGCAATCCCAATGCCTACAAAAAAAGAAATACGACAACACAATAAACCCATGTCACACCCTGGCCTGAACAAATAATTAAAGAAAACACAAAATACTAAGACCAAGGCGTGACACCTCCACTCTTCTGGGAAGGCTTTCCACTAGATGTTGGAACATTGCTGCTATAACAGCCTCCACTAGATGTTGGAACATTGCTGCTATAACAGCCTCCACTCTTCTGGGAAGGCTTTCCACTAGATGTTGGAACATTGCTGCTATAACAGCCTCCACTCTTATGGGAAGGCTTTCCACTAGATGTTGGAACATTGCTGCTATAACAGCCTCCACTCTGATGGGAAGGCTTTCCACTAGATGTTGGAACATTGCTGCTATAACAGCCTCCATTCTTCTGGGAAGGCTTTCCACTAGATGTTGGAACATTGCTGCTATAAAAGTCTCCACTAGATGTTGGAACATTGCTGCTATAACAGCCTCTCCTCTTCTGGGAAGGCTTTACACTAGATGTTGGAACATTGCTGCTATAACAGCCTCCACTCTTATGGGAAGGCTTTCCACTAGATGTTGGAACATTGCTGCTATAACAGCCTCCACTCTGATGGGAAGGCTTTCCACTAGATGTTGGAACATTGCTGCTACAACAGCCTCCATTCTTCTGGGAAGGCTTTCCACTAGATGTTGGAACATTGCTGCTATAAAAGTCTCCACTAGATGTTGGAACATTGCTGCTATAACAGCCTCCACTCTTCTGGGAAGGCTTTCCACTAGATGTTGGATCATTGCTGCTAACAGCCTCCACTCTTTTGGGAAGGCTTTCCACTAGATGTTGGAACATTGCTGCTATAACAGCCTCCACTCTGATGGGAAGTCTTTCCACTAGATGTTGGAACATTGCTGCTATAACAGCCTTCACTCTTCTGGGAAGGGTTTCCACTAGATGTAGGAACATTGCTGCTATAACAGCCTCCACTCTGATGGGAAGGCTTTCCACTAGATGTTGGAACATTGCTGCTATAACAGCCTTCACTCTTCTGGGAAGGCTTTCCACTAGATGTTGGAACATTGCTGCTATAACAGCCTCCACTCTGATGGGAAGGCTTTCCACTAGATGTTGGAACATTGCTGCTATAACAGCCTCCACTCTTCTGGGAAGGCTTTCCACTAGTTGGAACATTGCTGCAGGGTACTTGCTTCAATTCAGCCACAAGAGCATTAGTGAGGCCGGGCACTGATGTTGGCCGATTAGGCCTGGATCGCAGTTGGCGTTCCAATTCATTCCGAAGTTGTTCAATGGGGTTGAGTTCAGGGCTCTGTGCAGGCCAGTAAAGTTCTTTCACAACGATCTCTTGACCAAACTTTTCTGTATGGACCTCGCTTTGTGCATGGGGGCATTGTCATGCTGAAACAGGAAAGTCTCAGACCTGTTACGCTAAATGAGTGAAGAGGTGTGGAGTCAGGCGCAGAGAGCAAAAGATGTGGGAAAAAAACACATTTTAATGTCCAGGAAATATAACATGAACAAAAGTAGGAAAACAAATTAACAGAAATATAAACGGACAGCGCGAAACCCAAAAAGCAAACAAAATACACTCAAACACTGAACAGACAAACAAGCCCGCACGAAACAGAAGCGGGCTGAACAAACTTATATAATCCTATCCTAACAACCAAACAAGAAACAGGTGATACCAATCAGACAAAACCAAAGGAACACAGAACAACGGATCGGTGATAGCTATTAGACCGACGACGACGACCGCCGAGCGCCACCCGAACAAGAAGGGGAGTCACCTTCGGTAATATTCGTGACAAGACCATTATTCCTCCTCCACCAAACCTGACATTTGGCAGCATGCAAATGACATTTGGCAGGGCAGGTAGCGTTCTCCTGGCATTTGCCAAACCCAGATTCGTCCGTCGGACTGCCAGATGGTGAACCGTGATTCATCACTCCAGAGAACGCGTTTCCACTACTCCAGAGTCCAATGGCATCGAGCTTTACACCACTCCAGCCGACTCTTGGCATTGCGTATGGTGATCCAATGAAAATACATTTTGTGAAGCTTCCAATGAACAGTTATTGTGCTGACAATGTTTCCAGAGGCAGTTTGGAACTAGGTAGTGAGTGTTGCTGTCAGGACCCGGTTACGAACCCGGGTCTCCGGAGTGAGAAACAGTCACTTAACCAACTGAGCCAAGAATAGTCGGCAGAACCCAGAAGATGAGGCAGACACAGCAGTACTTGAGACGGTGTATTTAAGGAAGTAAAAAGTGAAGTTCTTCAGGAAAACATGTAACTCCACAACCTCAAAAGGAATCCTACAAGAACAAAGGAAATCCTCCAAGACAAAAAAGGTAAATCCACAAGGTGGAAGGTAAAGCACAAAAAGCCTCAAAAGATACTCAAAAAACAAACAAACAAGAACAAAAAACAGAATTCCACAAGAGAGTCCACCGGGATCAACAAGAGTTCTCAGAGTACTAGGGCTGGGTGCTAACATACAAACACAGAGCAAAGAACAGAGGAAAACAAAGGGTTTAAATAGAATCAGGGGAAACGAGGCACAGGTGCAAATAATAATGGGGATCAAGGGAAAACAAAAGGTCAAAAGGCACAATGGGGGCATCTAGTGACCAAAAACCGGAACAACCCTGGCCAAATCCTGACAGTTGCAACATAATTGTTACACACTATGCACTTCATCACTCGGCGGTCCCGTATTGTGAGCTTGTGTGGCCTACCACTTTACGCCTTAGACGTTTTTTTGATCCTAGCTGTTACCACTTCACAATAACAGCACCTACATTTGACCAGGGAAGCTCTAGCAGGGCAGAAATTTGACAAACTGACTTGTTGGAAAGGGGGCATCCCTATGACGGTGCCACGTTGAAAGTTGCTGAGCTTTTCAGTGATGCCACTGCCAATATGTGTCTATGGAGATTGAGCTGTGAGCGGTGAGCTCGATTTTATACACCTGTCATCCACTTGTGTGGCCAAAATGGCCAAATCCACTCATTGTATTTGTATATATAGTGTGAATAGATAGTGAAATGAATGTTTGTCCATTCCTTGGAGACATCTTTTTGGGGCATAAAACATCCTGTACACTGCACTCTGCTTGGCCCCTTCAGAAGGTTTGCTAACATCAGCTGTTTTTTCAGCGTTAGGGATTACACAATGTCCAACATGGTCCTTAGTGGTTCTTTAATTGGTAATTCTGTTGTGATAACCCGAGCTGCCTCGTTGGCTGGGAATAAGATGTAAGAATATAGCACGTGTTAGAGGGGATGACTTGGTGGTACAGCCTACTATACAACGGCTCGTAGGCGGACTCTAGAGAGACGTTGTGATGGACAGAGAACTCAATGTTAAGGTGTCCCATGACATACTGTAGATCGACCAGGTGAATCCAGGTGAGATATTAGGAAGGCGTTCCTAATGTTCTGTTCAGTGTATAAATGGAAACAGGATGTCATTTGGGATGCATATCTGGTCTGCTGTGGCTTCTTCTCCTCTCTCAGTGGAGACAATGGTAACCTCAGTCTAGGGACATCTACAGAGGCCCTTATTAATGGTGTTGTCACGGCGAAGGCAAGAGCAGCTTAATCTCTTTCAATTAATAACTCAGGTTGCCGCGGGCGACGGGGCGACGGGCCACACACACTGTCCCAGTGTCCCAGCTCTCTCTGTGTGTGTGTGTGTGTGTGTGTGCGTGACACAAACACACTCTACACCACAGTCATAGAGTACAGACACACACACACACACACACACACACGCAAACACACACAGCTTCTCCAGGCCTCTCTCAGTAGCTGAGTGCCTCTCACCTCCATACGGGTAATGAGTCCCCACTCTCCTCAGCAGCCTCCGTCGCCCTGGGCGACACTGGATGCTAGTTCTATCTCTCTGGCTCTACCAGTATCTCATCAAACAGTCAGATACACAACACATACACACACATACATCAACACACACATTCAGTGCATTCTGGAAAGTATTTAGACCCCTTGACTTTACCACATTTTGTTTCGTTACAGCCTTATTCTAAAATGAATTAAACAGCTTTTTCCCCCCTCATCAATCTACACACATTACCTCATAATGACAACTCAAAAAACAACTTGATTGGAGTCCAGCTGTGGTCAATTCAATTTATTGGACATGATTTGGAAACGCACACAGCTGTCTGTTTAACAGTTGACAGAGCATGTCAGAGGAAAAACCAAGCCATGAGGTCGAAATAATCGTCCGTAGAGCACCGAGACAGCATTGTGTTGAGAAACAAAACATTTCTGCAGCATTGATGGTCCCCAAGAAAACAGTGGCCTCCATATTTCTTAAATGGAAGAAGTTCGGAATCACTAAGACACGTCCTAGAGCTGGCCGCCTGTCTAAACTGAGCAATCGGGGAGAAGGGTCAATGTCAGGGAGGTAACCAAGAAGCCAATGGTCACTCTTACAGAGCTCCAGAGTTCATCTGGGGAGATGGGAGAACCTTCCAGAAGGACAACCATCTCTGCAGCACTCCACCAATCAGTCATGTATGTGGCCAGACGGAAGCCACTCCTCAGTCCTAGTCAGGATGGAGGGAAAGATGAACGGAGCAAAGTACAGAGAGATACTTGAAGAAAACCTGCTCCAGAATGCTTAGGACCTCAGACTGGGGCAAAGGTTCACCTTCCAACAGGACAATGACCCTTAGCAAACAGCAAAGACAACCCAGGAGTAGCTTCGGGAAAAGTCTCTGAATGTCCTTGAGTGGTCCAGCCAGGGCTGTACAGCGACGCTCCCCATTCAACATGACAGAGCTTGAGAGGATCTGCAGAGAAGAAAAACTCCCCAAATACAGGTGTACCAAGCTTTTAGCGTCATACCCAAGAAGACTTGAGGCTGCAATCACTGTCAAATGTGCTTCAACAAATTACCGAGTATTTGCCAAAAAATATTTCTAAACCTGTTTTACTTTGTTATATGAGGTGTCTTGTGTAGAATGATGAGGATTATTATTTTATTCATATATTTTAGAAGAAGGCTGTAATGTAATAACATGTGTAAAAAGGGGTTTGAATACACACAAACATTTTCACCCATTGAAAGCTATAATAAGTTGATAATAGAGAGACATTTTTTGTTGTACAATTTCCAGTTAGCAACATTACTTGGGGATCAAAATGAAACAAAAACATCTAATTTTATTGGTTCTGTACATATACAGTTGAAGTCAGATGTTTCTGACTTTCAGTTAGAATCACCACTTTGTTTTAAGAATGTGAATTGTCAGAATAATATTAGAGAGAATGATTTATTTAATCTTTTATTTATTTCATCACATTCCCAGAGGGTCAGAAGTTTACATACACTAAATTAGTATCTGGTAGCGTTGCCTTTAAATTGTTTATCTTGGGTTAAATGTTTTGGGTAGCCTTCCAAAAGCTTCCCATAATAAGTTGGGTGAATTTTGTCCCATTCCTCCTGACAGAGCTGGTGTAACTGAGTCAGGTTTTTAGGCCTCCTTGCTCACACACACTTTTTCAGTTCTGCCCACACATTTTCTATAGGATGAGTTCAGGGCTTTGTGATGGCCACTCCAATACCTTGACTTTGTTGTTCTTAAGCAGTTTTGCCACAACTTTGGAAGTATGCTTGGGGTCGTTGTCCATTTGTGACCAAGCTTTAACTTCCTGACTGATGTCTTGAGATGTTGCTTTAATATATCTACATAATTTTCCTACCTCATGATTGCCATCTATTTTGTAAAGTGCAGCAGTCGCTCCTCAGCAAGAACCCCCACAACATGATGCTGCCATCCCCGTGCTTCACGGTTGGGATGGTGTTCTTCGGCTTGCAAGCCTCCCTTTTTCCTCCAAACATAACGATTGTCATTATGGCAAACAGTTCTATTTTGTTTCATCAGACCAGAGGACATTTCTCCAAAAAGTATGATCTTTGTCCCTATGTGCAGTGTGGTAGCAATCCTTGCTGAGTGGCTTTTCAGGTTATATATACTGTACCAGTCAAAAGTTTAAACGCATATATTTATTCAAGGTTTTTTATTATTATTCTACATTGTACTATGTATAAAGCCAAGTTATTACCTAATACAGTGTATAAAGCCAAGTTATTACCTCGTACCGTGTATAAAGCCAAGTTATTACCTCGTACTGTGTATAAAGCCAAGTTATTACCTCGTACCGTGTATAAAGCCAAGTTATTACCACGTAAAGCCAAGTTATTACCTCGTACTGTGTATAAAGCCAAGTTATTACCTAATACAGTGTATAAAGCCAAGTTATTACCTCGTACCGTGTATAAAGCCAAGTTATTACCACGTAAAGCCAAGTTATTACCTCGTACTGTGTATAAAGCCAAGTTATTACCTTGTACCATGTACAAAGCCAAGTTATTACCACGTAAAGCCAAGTTATTACCTCATACTGTGTATAAAGCCAAGTTATTACCTCGTACTGTGTATAAAGCCATGTTATTACCACGTACTGTGTATAAAGCAAAGTTATTACCTCGCACTGTGTATAAAGCCAAGTTATTACCTCGTACTGTGTATAAAGCCAAGTTATTACCATGTACTGTGTATAAAGCAAAGTTATTACCTCGTACTGTGTATAAAGCCAAGTTATTACCTCGTACTGTGTATAAAGCCAAGTTATTACCACGTACTGTGTATAAAGCCAAGCTATTACCTCGTAAAGCCAAGTTATTACCACGTACTGTGTATAAAGCCATGTTATTACCACGTAAAGCCAAGTTATTACCTCGTAAAGACAAGTTATTACCACGTACTGTGTATAAAGCCAAGTTATTACCACGTTAAGCCAAGTTATTACCTCGTACTGTGTATAAAGCCACGTTATTACCTCGTAAAGACAAGTTATTACCACATACTGTGTATAAAGCCAAGTTATTACCTCCTACCGTGTATAAAGCCAAGTTATTACCTCCTACCGTGTATAAAGCCAAGTTATTACCTCGTACCATGTATAAAGCCAAGTTATTACCTCGTACTGTGTATAAAGCCAAGTTATTACCATGTACTGTGTATAAAGCAAAGTTATTACCTCGTACTGTGTATAAAGCCAAGTTATTACCTCGTACTGTGTATAAAGCCAAGTTATTACCACGTACTGTGTATAAAGCCAAGCTATTACCTCGTAAAGCCAAGTTATTACCACGTACTGTGTATAAAGCCATGTTATTACCACGTAAAGCCAAGTTATTACCTCGTAAAGACAAGTTATTACCACGTACTGTGTATAAAGCCAAGTTATTACCACGTTAAGCCAAGTTATTACCTCGTACTGTGTATAAAGCCACGTTATTACCTCGTAAAGACAAGTTATTACCACATACTGTGTATAAAGCCAAGTTATTACCTCCTACCGTGTATAAAGCCAAGTTATTACCTCCTACCGTGTATAAAGCCAAGTTATTACCTCGTACCATGTATAAAGCTAAGTTATTACCTCGTACCGTGTATAAAGCCAAGTTATTCCCTCGTACTGTGTATAAAGCCAAGTTATTACCACGTTAAGCCAAGTTATTACCTCATACCATGTATAAAGCCACGTTATTACCTCGTACCATGTATAGAGCCAAGACATTCCCTCATACTGTGTATAAAGCCAAGTTATTACCACGTACTGTATATAAAGCCACGTTATTACCTCATACTGTGTACTCATATTGTGTATAAAGCCAAGACATTCCCTCATACTGTGTATAAAGCCAAGACATTCCCTCATACTGTGTATAAAGCCAAGTTATTACCTCATACCATGTATAAAGCCACGTTATTACCACGTTAAGCCAAGTTATTACCTCATACCATGTATAAAAGTCACATTATTACCACGTTAAGCCAAGTTATTACCTCATACCATGTATAAAGCCACGTTATTACCACGTTAAGCCACGTTATTACCTCATACCATGTATAAAGCCACGTTATTACCTCATACTGTGTATAAAGCCACGTTATCTTTACCCATCGTTTCGTTATCTTTCTATTATTTTTTAAATGTTCTGCATTGTTGGGAAAGGCCTGTAAAGTAAACATTTCACTGTTAGTCTGCACCTGTTGTTAAGGAACCATATGACAAAATAAATGTTTATTTTCATGACTGTAGCTTTGTTTCGATGTCCTTTTTCTTTTATTTGTAATAGTGCTGTATTTGTGAGGCCGTGTTGGCAAACACTCGTTGTAAACAGTATTTACAAAGGAAGTGGTTCAGTGACAGTTCAAATATGCCATCCTCCTTCTTTCCATTCTTTAACCCGTTCCCTTTAATTGCAACAGTATTTTATGTTTGAGTTCCAATGATTCCTACTGTGATTGCGAGTTACAGTGAAAAACCATGTACCCATAGAGACGGTTTGCAGTGTATGAGGGAGCTGAGATGAGATCAATGGTGTCAGAGCGTATCAGGTAGAACACAAGGGGTTGTCCCGGCTTCACTGAGCAGGAGAAGAATTATGAACTGAACCAATGGACCGGGACTGTAGAAAAAAACACAAAGGAAGGACAATAGCAACAGCAACAGCCGCCGGTTCAGTACAAATCAAAAGCAACATCGTCGTCAGAGTCTGTGTTCAGAAAGACTCTCAGAGTCGGAATGCTGATAAAGGATCAGGTCTACAACACAAATCTCATCCATTATGGTGTTTAAAAGAAAAGGGAAAACTGACCCAAAATCAGCACCCTGAATACAGGCCCTTTGATCTCACAAAGATTTTAAACACAGTGACAATATGAAAACAATCTGCAATGTGCCCTCAACTAATATCACAGCAAGCGACGTAAGTCAATTAGCTGGCCATCAAATATTTACTAATCTGTCTACTGTACAATGAAAAAAAAAGAAAGGTTTTTAAGTGGTTCTTCCTCAGGTCTTAAGGTTCCTTAGAGCACTCTCACCCGATAAAGAACCTTTAATTTAAGTCAATTTATCTCTACCTACATGTACATATTACCTAAATTACCTCAACTAACCGGTGCCCCCGCACATTGACTCTGTACCGGAACCCCTTGTATATAATTTCAACAGCCCTGCCTCTGTCACTAGAAAACCCAGTCATGGGTGGTACTGGTAACTTAAAATTTCACTTGAACGACACCATGGGAAATATGCAAATAAGGCTTAAAACCGTACAGCAGTGGTAATGTAGTGATTATTATGTCACCATCCAGTCTTTCATACTGTGGGATCTCAGCCTCATGTTTGACAGTAGCCAGAGAGTGGGAAGGACATGCCATGTGAATGGATGATAACGCTGACACGCTCAGGACATCTGGTAATCAAGAAACTCACCTTTATTCCAAAAATAAAGCTCCCACCGTCAAACACCTGTTGACTTTGACCCCCGAGCTATCGGAAGAAGAGGACGACCTGAACACTTGCCCACATGTCTTCTGAACAACCTGATCGAGAGCCGGTTCAGTTCAAATAAACATCAGCGATCTAAACAGTCGGATGTTACAGCAGGGATATTTAATTCCAGTCCTGGTTTTGAATTTTTGTATTGTTCTTCCAAGAATCATCCTATGTATGGTTCCTCAGAGAGCCTAAATTGGTTCCCCTAGGGTATCGCTCTAAAGAACCTTATTTGGTTCCAAACCTTATTTTTAATAAGTGTATCAAATCAGTGCACATCAAATATTTACTAAACTGTTCCCATTTACATTTTATGACGTTACAACATAACAAATCACAAAAAAACACTGTTAAAGCCAATGTAAACGACCATATAAGGCATTTCAATCGGACTATCCCCATTAACT
This sequence comes from Oncorhynchus gorbuscha, assembly GCF_021184085.1. Taxonomy (NCBI): domain Eukaryota; kingdom Metazoa; phylum Chordata; class Actinopteri; order Salmoniformes; family Salmonidae; genus Oncorhynchus; species Oncorhynchus gorbuscha. Next base: position 114,882,062 of record NC_060173.1, on the reverse strand, counting down.
TGGCCCACCAGTGAGGCTGTAGTGATTCAAACCTACAGCTCTAGGACAGTGTTATTGTGATATGGTTACATTTGTAAAAATCGTAATTCTTTAGCAATAAAATGCTAACTCTATAAAAATGCTCACTGTAACTCTATAAACTAATGCTCACTGTATCTCTATAAACTAATGCTCTCTGTATCTCTATAAACTAATGCTCACTGTATCTCTATAAACTAATGCTCACTGTATCTCTATAAACTAATGCTCTCTGTATCTCTATAAACTAATGCTCACTGTATCTCTATAAACTAATGCTCACTGTATCTCTATAAACTAATGCTCACTGTATCTCTATAAACTAATGCTCACTGTATCTCTATAAACTAATGCTCACTGTATCTCTATAAACTAATGCTCTCTGTATGTCTATAAACTAATGCTCTCTGTATCTCTATAAACTAATGCTCTCTCTATCTATGTAAAGTAATACTCTCTGTATCTTGAAAACAAAACCTTTGATTAAAGAAACATTAGCAGTCATTAACACAGACACAAATAACTTCTCTAATTGTCGAACATTCCATTCTGATAACAAGTCATTATAACTAGAATGTCACAGCTACGTTTGAAACAAACTCATCAGAAAAATGGTAGAGCTCTTTTCACATACAGTATATTTATAGATCCATCTAATTGCTTTTTTTCTGCGTTGATTGATTGCACATTTATGTAATAAGGGAAATAAATGATCACGCTATAAGTAATATCTGTATTGCTTTCTTCCTACAGAACGACAGATGGCATCTGCCCTATGCTTGTCCTAATAATGAATATCTTATTCAACCATTATCCCTGATCAATATTTCAGGAGTGAAAATTATAGATTTTCTGCTTTCTAGTTTTTGCATTATCTAGTACTATTCAATAATCCAATGAATTACAGCAATATACTAAGGGAGGAGATTCCAATATACTAAGGGAGGAGATTCCAATATACTAAGGGAGGAGATTCCAATATACTAAGGGAGGAGATTCCAATATACTAAGGGAGGAGATTCCAATATACTAAGGGAGGAGATTCCAATATACTAAGGGAGGAGATTCCAATATACTAAGGGAGGAGATTCCAATATACTAAGGAGGAGATTCCAATATACTAAGGGAGGAGATTCCAATATACTAAGGGAGGAGATTCCAATATACTAAGGGAGGAGATTCCAATATACTAAGGGAGGAGATTCCAATATACTAAGGGAGGAGATTCCAATATACTAAAGGGGGGTGATTCCAATATACTAAGGGAGGAGATTCCAATATATTAAGGGAGGAGATTCCAATATACTAAGGGAGGAGATTCCAATATACTAAGGGAGGAGATTCCAATATACTAAGGGAGGAGATTCCAATATACTAAGGGAGGAGATTCCAATATACTAAGGGAGGAGATTCCAATATACTAAGGGAGGAGATTCCAATATATTAAGGGAGGAGATTCCAATATACTAAGGGAGGAGATTCCAATATACTAAGGGAGGAGATTCCAATATACTAAGGGAGGAGATTCCAATATACTAAGGGAGGAGATTCCAATATACTAGGGAGGAGATTCCAATATACTAAGGAGGAGATTCCAATATACTAAGGGAGGAGATTCCAATATACTAAGGGAGGAGATTCCAATATACTAAGGGAGGAGATTCCAATATACTAAGGGAGGAGATTCAATATACTAAGGGAGGAGATTCCAATATACTAAGGGAGGAGACAATATATTAAGGGAGGAGATTCCAATATACTAAGGGAGGAGATTCCAATATACTAAGGGAGGAGATTCCAATATACTAAGGGAGGAGATTCCAATATACTAAGGGAGGAGATTCCAATATACTAAGGGAGGAGATTCCAATATACTAAGGGAGGAGATTCCAATATACTAAGGGAGGAGATTCCAATATACTAAGGGAGGAGATTCCAATATACTAAGGAGGAGATTCCAATATACTAAGGGAGGAGATTCCAATATACTAAGGGAGGAGATTCCAATATATTTAATGGAGGAGATTCCAATATATTAAGGGAGGAGATTCCAATATACTAAGGGAGGAGATTCCAATATATTTAATGGAGGTGATTCCAATATACTAAGGGAGGAGATTCCAATATACTAAGGGAGGAGATTCCAATATACTAAGGGAGGAGATTCCAATATACTAAGGGAGGAGATTCCAATATACTAAGGGAGGAGATTCCAATATACTAAGGGAGGAGATTCCAATATACTAAGGGAGGAGATTCCAATATACTAAGGGAGGAGATTCCAATATATTAAGGGAGGAGATTCCAATATATTTAATGGAGGTGATTCCAATATATTAAGGGAGGAGATTCCAATATATTAAGGGAGGAGATTCCAATATATTTAATGGAGGTGATTCCAATATATTAAAGGGGGTGATTCCAATATGTTAAAGAGGGTGATTCCAATATGTTAAAGGGGGGTGATTCCAATATATTAAAGGGGGTGATTCCAATATGTTAAAGAGGGTGATTCCAATATGTTAAAGAGGGTGATTCCAATATGTTAAAGAGGGTGATTCCAATATATTAAAGGGGGGTGATTCCAATATATTAAAGGGGGTGATTATGTTAAAGAGGGTGATTCCAATATGTTAAAGAGGGTGATTCCAATATGTTAAAGAGGGTGATTCCAATATATTAAAGGGGGGTGATTCCAATATATTAAAGGGGGGTGATTCCAATATGTTAAAGAGGGTGATTCCAATATGTTAAAGAGGGTGATTCCAATATATTAAAGGGGGTGATTCCAATATGTTAAAGAGGGTGATTCCAATATATTAAAGGGGGTGATTCCAATATGTTAAAGAGGGTGATTCCAATATATTAAAGGGGGTGATTCCAATATGTTAAAGAGGGTGATTCCAATATATTAAAGGGGGTGATTCCAATATGTTAAAGAGGGTGATTCCAATATGTTAAAGAGGGTGATTCCAATATGTTAAAGAGGGTGATTCCAATATGTTAAAGAGGGTGATTCCAATATGTTAAAGAGGGTGATTCCAATATGTTAAAGAGGGTGATTCCAATATGTTAAAGAGGGTGATTCCAATATATTAAAGGGGGATTCCAATATATTGATTCCAATATGTTAAAGAGGGTGATTCCAATATGTTAAAGAGGGTGATTCCAATATGTTAAAGGGGGTGATTCCAATATGTTAAAGGGGGTGATTCCAATATGTTAAAAGGGGGTGATTTCAATATGTTAAAGGGGGTGATTCCAATATGTTAAAGGGGGTGATTCAATATGTTAAAGGGGTGATTCCAATATGTTAAAGGGGGTGATTCCAAAATGTTAAAGGGGAGGGGGGCTGATTCCAATATGTTAAAGGGGGTGATTCCAATATGTTAAAGGGGTGTCACGCCTTGGTCATTATATTTTGTGTTTTTGGTATATGTTTGGGTAAGCCAGGGTATGACATGGGTTTATATGTTGTATTCGTATTGGGGTTTGTATTAATTGGGATTGTGTATGATTAGGGGTGTGTCTAGTTAGGCTTGGCTGCCTGAGGCGATTCTCAATTGGAGTCAGCTGCTTATCGTTCTCTCTGATTGGGAACCGTATTTAGGCAGCCTGAGTTCGCGTTGTATTTTGTGGGTGTTTGTTCCTGTCTCTGTGTTGTAGTCACCAGATAGGCTGTAATAGGTTTCACGTTCCGTTTGTTTTTTTAATTTTTTCATTTCAGTTATTTCATGTACCGCGATTATCTTCATTAAAGTCATGAGTAACCTACACGCTGCATTTCGGTCTGACTCTCTTCATTCAACAGACGAACGACGTTACAAAGGGGGTGATTCCAATATGTTAAAGGGGTGGGGTGATTCCAATATGTTACAGGGGGTGATTCCGTAACTCAATTTCTTGAAATGAAAGAAAGAAAACACAACATTCTACAATGTGCAATAATTACCATAAACATTCTAAATGATTCCCTCCAACACCTCTAGTCTCAGTAAACCGTTGTGGAGAGAAAATAAGCTTACATTTAGCACTATTCAACAAAACACGATAACATATGTAATTGTTAATATTTAATGTAAAGTTCTAAAACACTGTTTTGCTTGTAAGAAAAGTTTACTTTCAAACTCTGAGGTTGACTAAGGTCGACATATGGTAATATATTTGACAGGGCCGGGTGTATTGTTAGTCACAAGGACACATTTTTCTGCCCAAAGAGAGATTTCACACAGGCACACACAGGCAAACACACACACACACACACACACACACACACACACACACACACACACACACACACACACACACACACACACACACACACACACACACACACACACACACACACACACACACACACACGCACGCACACACACACACACACACACACACACACACACACAGTCAGTCAGTCAGTCAGTCCTTTGTATGTTGGTGTAAGACTAGCTGTCTCTGATCAGATGCAGCAGCAGAAATCAGAACTGTTCTGGATGAGGGGTGAAGAGAAACTTGAATGGATTTTGAGCTTGTTGCCAAAGTATTTCTATAACAACGCTTGGATGTTATGACAAGATTAGCTATATATCTGAAATGGGCAGGTTATTTTTCTATTCTGTTTCATACGATTCTGTACGTGTACTTTGTTACAGAAGATACAGTGTCTTATAAGACTAACTTATAACTTACCTTATAAGTTCATTATTTATAATAATAAAATTAAACAATCAAAGCCCATACACAGCCTCCTGCTTCCAGATGACAGGCCCACTTTGCCCTCTGCGCCCATCTCACAGCCTCCTGCTTCCAGATGACAGGCCCACTTTGCCCTCTGCGCCCATCTCACAGCCTCCTGCTTCCAGATGACAGGCCCACTTTGCCCTCTGCGCCCATACACAGCCTCCTGCTTCCAGATGACAGGCCCACTTTGCCCTCTGCGCCCATACACAGCCTCCTGCTTCCAGATGACAGGCCCACTTTGCCCTCTGCGCCCATCTCACAGCCTCCTGCTTCCAGATGACAGGCCCACTTTGCCCTCTGCGCCCATACACAGCCTCCTGCTTCCAGATGACAGGCCCACTTTGCCCTCTGCGCCCATACACAGCCTCCTGCTTCCAGATGACAGGCCCACTTTGCCCTCTGCGCCCATCTCACAGCCTCCTGCTTCCAGATGACAGGCCCACTTTGCCCTCTGCGCCCATCTCACAGCCTCCTGCTTCCAGATGACAGGCCCACTTTGCCCTCTGCGCCCATACACAGCCTCCTGCTTCCAGATGACAGGCCCACTTTGCCCTCTGCGCCCATCTCACAGCCTCCTGGGGACCTCAGCCGAGGCAGGTAGAGCAGAAATGATGTTGGTGATGTGAGCTGTCATTTGGGTTATTCGCCACCTGTAGTGCACAGGTGCAGCTAGCAACACTTTCTGTCTCACTGCACAGCAGAGACATAGCCCCAACAGGTCTGGAGGAAGAGGAGGAGGTGGATGAAGACAAGAGGGAGGAGGAGGAGGAGAATGACAAGGAGGATGAAAATGAGAGGGAGGAGGAGGAGAAGACTGACGAGGAGGATGGATATTAGAGGGAGGAGGAGAGGGATGATGACAAGAGGGAGGTGGAGGAGGATGTGGATGAAGACAAGAGGGAGGAGGAGGAGGAGAAGAATGACGAGGAGGATGAAAATAAGAGGGAGGAGGAGAGGGATGACGAGGAGGAGCATGAGACAAGAGGAAGGTGGAGTAGGATTATTATTATATTATTATTATTATTATATTATTATATTATTGAGTAGGAGGTGGATGAAGACAAGAGGGAGGAGGGGGATGAGAGGGACGAGGAAGAGGAGGAGGAGAGGGAGGAGGAAGAAAACAAGAGGGAGGAGTAGGAGAAGGAAGAGGAGGAGAATGACTGGAGAACCACAAGTTAATTAATGTATTTATAAGATGTGATACATTGAGACTATACTATATAGTCTAATGTATTAAATAGTTGACAGCATTAAATAGTCTAAAATATTAAATTGTCTACAGTATAAATACAGTATATATGTATTTTATATTTACTTAACCTTCATTGAACTAGGCAAGCCAGTTAACTCTTATTTACAATGACGGCCTAACCTGGGAAAAACCCGGAAGACGCTGGGCCAATTGTGCGCCACCCTATTGGACACCCAATCAACGACATTTGTGATACAGCCTGGAATCGAACCAGGGTCTGTAGTGACGCCTCTAGCACTGAGATACAGTGCCTTAGACCGCTATACCACTCGGTATTAAATAGCCAACATTATTAAATAGTCTACCGTTTTAAATATTCTACAGTTTAAAATAGTATACCGTATTAAATAGTCTATAGTATTAAATAGTCTACAGTACAATATACAGTATTAAATAGTCTACAGTATTAAATAGGCTACGATACAATATACAGTATAAAATAGTCTACAATACAATACAGTAATAAATAGTCGACAGTATAAAATAGTCTACAGTATTAAATAGTCTACAGTACAGTATACAGTATTAAAGAGTATACAGTATTAAATAGTCTACACTATTAAATAGTCTACAGTCAAATATACAGTATTAAATAGTCTACACTATTAAATAGTCTTCAGTACAATATAGTGTTACATAGTCTACAGTAGTAAAGTCTACAGTACAATATACAGTATTAAGTAGTGTACAGTATGTAGTATATATAGTATATAGTATAATATATACTATTAAATAGTCTACAATATGAAATATTAGTGCAGTAGTTGTATTAGTGTAGCTAGTTTGCTGTCTTTCCAGGTTTAGTTTGAAGTGTTTGTGTTAGCTGTGTTGTTGGCTAGCTCCTGATGAGAGAGCACATTTTTTATGCCAGGTTAAATCACGCAATCATTAGCTCATTGTTATGGATGTATCCAGATAAATGGCACTAGAAAACAGGTTAAACAAACACAAAAAAAACACAAAAAAGAATGTAAGACCCATAGATACAGAACAAAAAGACTGTAAGACCCATAGATACAGAACAAAAAGACTGAAAGACCCATAGATACAGAACAAAAAGACTGAAAGACCCATAGATACAGAACAAAAAGACTGAAAGACCCATAGATACAGAACAAAAAGACTGAAAGACCCATAGATACAGAACAAAAAGAATGTAAGACCCATAGATACAGAACAAAAAGACTGAAAGACCCATAGATACAGAACAAAAAGAATGTAAGACCCATAGATACAGAACAAAAAGACTGAAAGACCCATAGATACATAACAAAAAGACCGAAAGACCCATAGATACAGAACAAAAAGAATGTAAGACCCATAGATACAGAACAAAAAGAATGTAAGACCCATAGATACATAACAAAAAGACTGAACGACCCATAGATACAGAACAAAAAGTCTGAAAGACCCATAGATACATAACAAAAAGACCGAAAGACCCATAGATACAGAACAAAAAGTCTGAACGACCCATAGATACATAACAAAAAGAATGTAAGACCCATAGATACAGAACAAAAAGAATGTAAGACCCATAGATACAGAACAAAAAGACTGAAAGACCCATAGATACAGAACAAAAAGACTGTACAGTTCTACAGTACAGTTTACAATATTAAATAGTCTACAGTACAGTATACAGTATCAGTGGTGTAAAGTACTTAAGAAAAAATGATTTAAAGTATTACCTAAGTAATTTTGGGGGGTATCTGTACTTTACTTTACTATTTGTATTTTTGAAAATATTTACATTCACTCCACTACATTACTAAATAAAATTCTGTACTTTTTACTCCATATATTTACCCTGACACCCAAAAGTACTCATTACATTTGGAATGCTTAGCAGGACAGAACATCCCCTTTCAACAGAACATCCCTGTTCATCCCTACTGCCTCTCATCTGGCAGACTAAAACATATGCCATGTTTTTAAATTATGTCTGAGTGTTGGAGTGTGACACTGGCTAAACATGAATTTAAAAAATAAGAACATTGTGCCGTCTGGGTTCCTTAAAATAAGGATTTTTAAAAATTATTTGTACTTATACTTTTACTTTTGAAACTTAAGTATATTTAAAACCACATACTTTTAGAGTTATATTTTCCTGGGTAACTTTTAATTGAGACATTTTCTATTAAGGCATCTATCTTTACATTTACTCAAGCATGACAATTGAGTAATTGTTACATAATGTACAGCATGTCACGCCTTGGTCTTAGTATTTTGTGTTTTCTTTATTTATTTGGTCAGGGTGTGACACGGGTTTATTTTGTGCTGTGTTTTTGTATTGGGGTTTTAGTAGGTATCGGGATTGTGGCTGAGTAGGGTTGTCTAGGAAAGTCTATGGCTGCCTGAGGCGGTTCTTAATCAGAGGCAGGTGATTATCGTTGTCTCTCATTGGGAACCATATTTAGGCAGCCATATTCTTTGAGTGTTTCGTGGGTGATTGTTCCTGTCTTTGTGTCTGCACCAGATAGGGCTGTTTCGGTTTTCACCATTTTGTAGTTTCTGCATGTATAGTTTTTTCTTTATTAAAATATATCATGAATCATCATCACGCTGCATTTTGGTCCGACTCTCCTTCTCCACAAGAAAACCGTAAAACAGTATATATGTCTACAATACAGTATAAAGTATTTAGTAGTCTACAGTACAGTATACAGTATTATATCCTCTACAGTACAGTATATAGAATTACATAGTCTACAGTACTATCTTACATAGTTTACAGTACAATATACAGTATTAAATAGTCTACAATACAGTATACAGTATTATATAGTCTACAATACAATACACAGTATTATATCCTCAACTGTACAGTATACAGTATTATTTAGTCCACAATACAATACACATAATTATATAGACTACAGTACAGTATACAGTATTACATAGTCTACAGTACAATACACAGTATTATATCCTCTACAGTAAAGTATACAGCATTACATAGTCTACAGTACAATACACACTTATGTAGTCTGCAGTACAGTATACAGCACACAGGGTTTAACAGTCTCTCCTATACAGTATACAGTATACTGTATTAAATCGTCTATAGTACAGTATATAGTTCATCCACCTCTGGCCTGCTCGCCTCCATACCACTGAGGAAGTACAGTTCCCGCTCAGCCCAGTCAAAACTGTTCGCTGCTCTGGCCCCCTAATGGTGGAACAAACTCCCTCACGACGCCAGGACAGCGGAGTCAATCACCACCTTCCGGAGACACCTGAAACCCCACCTCTTTAAGGAATACCTAGGATAGGATAAGTAATCCTTCTCACCCCCCCCCCACTTTAAGATTTAGATGCACTATTGTAAAGTGACTGTTCTACTGGATGTCATAAGGTGAATGCACCAATTTGTAAGTCGCTCTGGATAAGAGCGTCTGCTAAATGACTTAAATGTAAATGTAAATGTATAGTATTAAATTGTCTATAGTACAGTATACAGTATTACATGGTCTGCAGTACAGTTTACAGTATACAGTATTATATAGTCTACATTACACTATACAGTATTATATAGTCTACAGTACAGTATACAGTATTATATAGTCTACAGTACAGTATACAGTACTATATTGTCTACTCTACAGTATTGTATAGTCTACAGTACAGTATATAGTATTATATAGTCTACAGTACAGTATACAGTATTATATAGTCTACAGTACAGTATACGGTATTATATAGTCTACAGTACAGTATACAGTACTATATTGTCTACTCTACAGTATTGTATAGTCTACAGTACAGTATATAGTATTATATAGTCTACAGTACAGTATACAGTATTATATAGTCTACAGTACAATATACAGTATTATATAGTCTACAGGACAATATACAGTATTATATAGTCTACAGTATAATATACAGTATTATACAGTCTACAGTACAATATACACTATTATATAGTCTACAGTACAATATACATTATTTAATAGTCCACAGTACAATATACAATATTATATAGTCTACAGTACAATGTAAAGTAGGATATTGTCTACAGCACAGTATACATTATTTAATAGTCTACAGTACAATATACAGTATTATATACTGTATTAAATAGTGTAAAGTATATTTTACAGTATTAAATAGTATATAGTATTATATAGAATACCACTCCATTAATGCTAGTATCCTTAAAGGAAAAACATATAATTAAGCATCTCCAGTACCAGCCCATACCCAACATTCAGGTTGTGAAAATTACAAGTTTCTATGGTTTGTAGTAAATAAGGAAGTGTCTCTATGTGCGCCAAGAGTCGGGAAGCAAGTTCAAGGAGTGTGTGTGTGTGTTTGAATAAATAAATGAAACAGACACGTAACACAAACATGACCCAGGAACCAAAGGGAGTGACTTAATTAAATAGGGAAGGTAATCAGGGAGGTGATGGAGTCCAGGTGGGTCTGATGACGCGAAGGTGCGCGTAACGATGGTAACGAGCAGCCTGGCGACCTAGAGGCCAGAGAGGGGGCACATGTGACAGGAAGATAGAGGAAGATAAGGATTTCTAATGACATCATCAGTGTGCATCATGTGATATTAACCAATTATGAGTAGACATAGCCTACTAATTGCCTACTAATGGTCGACTAATTGTATACTAATTGGCAACTATTTGGCTACTAATTGATTGATGATGTCATTATAAGCACTTATCTTCCTCTATGTTTTTTTTTTACTACAGAACATAGAAATGTTCACATCTTTTGATGTTGGGGTAACGCTTGAGATGAAGAATACGAAGTATAAAAATGTTTGAGGTTTCCCTTTAATTATAACAATAACAACGTGTGATTCAAAGCGAGAGCAATGTAGGCAAGGACTTCCAGTACCATCCACACTATCAATATTATATTAACTATATTAACTATATTATATATAGTTTTAACCATGTTCTGAGTGGTTGTTGACATTTCACTTGTTTGCAAAAATTGAAAAATAACAAGCTTATAATTTGCATTCTGATGTAGTACAGAAATTGATCTCAGGTCATGAGGCATTTTGTAAGTTATATTCTTCAATAATCAATGCGAGTACAGTGTATTTGGAAAGAATTCAGACCCCTTGACTTTTCCCAAATTTTGTTACGTCACATTATTGTAAAATGTATAAAATATTTTTTTCCCTTCAACAATCTACACACAATACCCATATTTACAAACAGAATATATATATTTATGCAAGTGTATAACAAATAAGAAAGAGAAATACTCTACTTACATACGTATTCAGACCCTTAGTTATAAGACTCGACATTTAGCTCAGGTGCATTCTGTTTCTGTTTAACATCCTTGAGATGTTTCTACAACTTAATCGAAGTCCACCTGTGGTAAATTCAATTGAATGAACATGAGTTGGAAAGGCACACACCTGTCTTTATAAGGTCCCACGGTTGACAGTGCATGACAGAGCAAATACCAAGTCATGAGGTCAAAGCAATTGTCTGTAGAGCTCTATTGTGTCAAGGCACAGATCTGGGGAAAAGTACCAAAACATGTCTACAGCATTGAAGGTCCCCAAGAACAGAGTGGCCTTCAACATTCTTAAATGGAGAAGTTTGGAACTACCAAGACCCTTCCTAGAGCTGGCCGCCCGGCAAAACTGAGCAATCGGGGGCGAAGGGCCTTGGTCAGGGAGGTGACCAAGAACCCAATGGTCACACAGACAGAACACCAGGGTTCCTCTGAGGAGATGGGAGAACCTTCCAGAAGGACAACTTTGCAGCACTCCACCAATCAGGCCTTTATGGTAGAGTTGCCAGATGGAAGCCACTCCTCAGTAAAAGGCAAATGGAGTTTACCAAAAGGCACCTAAGGGACTCTGACCATGGTCTGATGAATCACAGATTATACGCTTTGGTCTGAATGCAAAGTGTCACGTCTGGAAGAAACCTGGCAGCATCCCTATGGTGAAGCGTGGTGGTGGCAGTATCATGCTGTGGGGATGTTTTTCTGGAGCAGGGACTGGGAGACTAGTCAGGATCAAGGAAAAGATGAACAGAGCAAAGTACAGAGAGATCCTTGATGAAAACCTGCTCTAGAGCGCTCAGGACATCAGACTGGGGTGAAGGTTCACCATCCAACAGGACAACGACCCTAAGCACACAGCCAAGACAACGCAGGAGTGGCTTCGGGACAAGTCTCGAAATATAATTTAGTGGCCCAGCCAGAGACTGGACTTGATCCTGGAATGGAGCCCCTTCAAACATCTCTGGAGAGACCTGAAAATAGCTTTGCTGTGACGATCCCCATACTTCCTGACAGAACTTGAGAGGATCTGCAGAGAAGAATGGGAGAAACTCCCCAAATACAGGACTGCCAAGCTTATAGAGTCAGAACATTTGAGGCTGTAATCACAGCCAAAGATGCTTCAACAAAGTACTGAATAAAGTGTCTAAATACTTATGCAAATATTATATATTATTGTTTTATTTTTTATGAATTTGTAAAAACGTCTTCATGAGGCAAAGTGTGTAGATTGATATATTATTTTTAATGCACTTAACAACATGTGGAAAAAGTCAAAGGGGTCTGAACACTTTCCGAAAGGACTGTATATCAATATGTACAGTCGTGCCCAAAAGTTTTGAGAATGACAACAATATTAATTTCCACAAAGTTTGCTGCTTCAGTGTCTTTAAATATTTTTGTCAGATGTTACTATGGATACAGAAGTGTAGTTTGAAAAGTGTCAAAGACATTAATTGACAATTACATGAAGTTGATGCAAAGAGTCAATATTTGCAGTGTTGTCCATTCTTTCTCAAGACCTCTGCAATCCGCCCTGGGATGCTGTCAATGAACTTCTGGGCCACATCCTGACTGATGGCATACTGTCAATGTACTTCTGGGCCACATCCTGACTGATGGCATACTGTCAATTAACTTCTGGGCCACATCCTGACTGATGGCATACTGTAAATTAACTTCTGGGCCACATCCTGACTGATGGCATACTGTCAATTAACTTCTGGGCCACATCCTGACTGATGGCATACTGTCAATTACCTTCTGGGCCACATCCTGACTGATGGCATACTGTCAATGACCTTCTGGGCCACATCCTGACTGATGGCATACTGTCAATGAACTTCTGGGCCACATCCTGACTGATGGCATACTGTCAATTACCTTCTGGGCCACATCCTGACTGATGGCATACTGTCAATTACCTTCTGGGCCACATCCTGACTGATGGCATACTGTCAATTACCTTCTGGGCCACATCCTGACTGATGGCATACTGTCAATTAACTTCTGGGCCACATCCTGACTGATGGCATACTGTCAATTACCTTCTGGGCCACATCCTGACTGATGGCATACTGTCAATTACCTTCTGGGCCACATCCTGACTGATGGCATACTGCCAATTACCTTCTGGGCCACATCCTGACTGATGGCATACTGTAAATTACCTTCTGGGCAACATCCTGACTGATGGCATACTGTCAATTACCTTCTGGGCCACATCCTGACTGATGGCATACTGTCAATTACCTTCTGGGCCACATCCTGACTGATGGCATACTGTCAATTACCTTCTGGGCCTCATCCTGACTGATGGCATACTGTCTATTACCTTCTGGGCCACATCCTGACTGATGGCATACTGTCAATTAATTTCTGGGCCACATCCTGACTGATGGAATACTGTCAATTACCTTCTGGGCCACATCCTGACTGATGGCATACTGTCAATTACCTTCTGGGCCACATCCTGACTGATGGCATGCTGTCAATTACCTTCTGGGCCACATCCTGACTGATGGCATGCTGTCAATTACCTTCTGGGCCACATCCTGACTGATGGCATACTGTCAATTACCTTCTGGGCCACATCCTGACTGATGGCATACTGTCAATTACCTTCTGGGCCACATCCTGACTGATGGCATACTGTCAATTACCTTCTGGGCCACATCCTGACTGATGGCATGCTGTCAATTAATTTCTGGGCCACATCTTGACTGATGGCAGCCAATTATTGCATAATCAATGCTTGCAGTTTGTCAGAATTTGTGGGTTTTGTTTGTCCACCCACCTCTTGAGGATTGACCACAAGTTCTCAATGGGATTAAGGTCAGGGTAGTTTCCTGGCCAAGGACCTAAAATATAGATATTTTGTTCCCCGAGCCACTTAGCTGTCACTTTTGCCTTATGGCAAGGTGCTCCATCATGCTGGAAAAGGCATTGTTCGTCACCAAACTGTTTCTGGATGGTTGGGAGAAGTTGCGCTCTGAAGATATATTGGTACCATTCTTTATTCATGGCTGTATTCTTAGGCAAAATTGTGAGTGAGCCCACTCCCTTGGCTGAGAAGCAACCCCACACATGAATGGATGCTTTACTGTTGGCATGACACAGGACTGATGGTAGCGCTCACCTTGTCTTCTCCGGACAAGCTTTTTTCTGGATTCCCCAAACAATCGGAAAGGGGATTCATCAGAGAAAATGACTTTACCCCAGTCCTCAGCAGTCCAATCCCTGTACCGTTTGCAGAATATCAGTCTGACCCTGATGTTTTTTCCTGGAGAGAAGTGGCTTCTTTGCTGCCCTTCTTGACACCAGGCCATCCTCCAAAAGTCTTCGCCTCACAGTGCGTGCAGATGCACTCACACTTGCCTTTTGCAGAATATCAGTCTGTCCCTGATGTTTTTTCCTGGAGAGAAGTGGCTTCTTTGCTGCCCTTCTTGACACCAGGCCATCCTCCAAAAGTCTTCGCCTCACTGTGCGTGCAGATGCACTCACACTTGCCTTTTGCAGAATATCAGTCTGTCCCTGATGTTTTTTTCCTGGAGAGTGCCCTTCTTGACATACATCTTTCCGAAATAAATATAATAGTTTGATTGCATTTTAGGGTATCTGAGGTGTAAATAGAAACGTATTTTGATTTTGACAAAGTTTAGGGGTAGATTTTCAGATTCATTTCTCTGCCTGTTGAACCAGTGGATTACTCAAATCGATGGCGCCAACTAAACATACTTATTGGGATATAAAGAAAGATTTTATCAAACAAAACGATACTACATGTTATAGCTCGGACCCTTTGGATGACAAATCAGAGGAAGATTTTCAAAAAAGTAAGTGAATATTTAATTGTTATTTGTGAATGTATGACATCTGTGCCGGAAATGGAAAATTATGTTGATGTGGGGAGCCGTGTCATGTTTTGTCATTTATTATCATGTCTTGTCCCTGTGCTTCCCATTCTGTTCGTTTCCCCCTGCTGGTCTTATTAGGTTCGTTCCCTCTTTCTATCCCTCTCTCTCCCCCTCCCTCTCTCACTCTCTCGCTCTCTCTTCTCTCTATCGTTCCGTTCCTGCTCCCAGCTGTTCCTATTCCCCTAATCAATCATTTAGTCTTCCCACACCTGTTCCCGATCCTTTCCCTGATTAGAGTCCCTATTTCTCTCCTTGTTATTCGTTTCTGCCCTGTCGGTTCCTTGTCTAGAATTCACCGTGCTGTGTTTGTGTATCGCCCTGTCGTGTCGTGTTTTCCTCAGATGCTGCGTGGTGAGCAGGTGTCTGAGTCTGTCTGGTTCAAGTGCCTTCCCGAGGCAACCTGCTGTTCACCTGCTGTTCAAGATCGAGTCTCCAGTTGTCCTCGTCATTTCGAGTGAAAGTTGTGTTTTTTGATTGTATTTTCTTTACTGGATTAAAGACTCTGTTTTCGCCAAGTCGCTTTTGGGTCCTCTTTCACCTGCATGACAGAAGGAACCGACCAAGGAATGGACCCAGCGACTTCAGACGCTCGTTACACTGCCGTCGAGATCCAGGAGCCATGCTCGGCAGACACGAGCAGGAATTGTCTGCTGCTCGCCATGCCGTGGAGAACCTGGCCGCTCAGGTTTCCGACCTCTCTGGACAGTTCCAGAGTCTACGTCTCGTGCCACCTGTTACTTCCTGGCCTGCCGAGCCTCCAGAACCTAGGGTTAATAACCCACCTTGCTACTCCGGGCAGCCCACTGAGTGCCGCTCCTTTCTCACGCAGTGTGAGATTGTGTTTCTCTCCAACCCAACACATACTCTAGAGAGAGAGCTCGGGTTGCTTACGTCATTTCACTCCTTACTGGCCGGGCTCGAGAATGGGGCACAGCTATCTGGGAGGCAAGGGCTGATTGCTCTAACAAATTCCAGAACTTTAAAGAGGAGATGATTCGGGTTTTTGACCGTTCAGTTTTTGGTAGGGAGGCTTCTAGGGCCCTGGCTTCCTTATGCCAAGGTGAACGGTCCATAACGGATTATTCTATTGAGTTTCGCAGACTCTTGCTGCCTCTAGTGAGTGGAACGAGCCGGCGCTGCTCGCTCGTTTTCTGGAGGGACTCCACGCAGTGGTTAAGGATGAGATCTCTCCCGGGAGGTTCCTTCAGATGTGGACTCTTTGATTGCTCTCGCCATCCGCATAGAACGACGGGTAGATCTTCGTCACCGGGCTCGTGGAAGAGAGTTCGCATCAACGGTGTTTCCCTGCTCCGCATCGCAACCATCTCCCTCCTCTGGCTCAGAGACTGAGCCCATGCAGCTGGGAGGGATTCGCATCTCGACTAAGGAGAGGGAACGGAGGATCACCAACCGCCTGTGCCTCTATTGCGGAGTTGCTGGACATTTTGTTAATTCATGTCCAGTAAAGCCAGAGCTCATCTGTAAGCGGAGGGCTACAGGTGAGCGCAACTACTCAAGTCTCTCCATCAAAATCCTGTACTACTTTGTCGGTCCATCTACGCTGGACCGGTTCGGGTGCTACATGTAGTGCCTTGATAGACTCTGGGGCTGAGGGTTGTTTCATGGACGAAGCATGGGTTCGGAAACATGACATTCCTTTCAGAGAGTTAGAGAAGCCTACGCCCATGTTCGCCTTAGATGGTAGTCATCTTCCCAGTATCAGATTTGAGACACTACCTTTAACCCTCACAGTATCTGGTAACCACAGTGAGACTATTTCTTTTTGATTTTCCGTTCACCGTTTACACCTGTTGTTTTGGGTCATCCCTGGCTAGTATGTCATAATCCTTCTATTAATTGGTCTAGTAATTCTATCCTATCCTGGAACGTTTCTTGTCATGTGAAGTGTTTAATGTCTGCCATCCCTCCCGTTTCTTCTGTCCCTACTTCTCAGGAGGAACCTGGCGATTTGACAGGAGTGCCGGAGGAATATCATGATCTGCGCACGGTCTTCAGTCGGTCCCGAGCCAACTCCCTTCCTCCTCACCGGTCGTATGATTGTAGTATTGATCTCCTTCCGGGGACCACTCCTCGGGGTAGACTATACTCTCTGTCGGCTCCCGAACGTAAGGCTCTCAAGGATTATTTGTCTGTGTCTCTTGACGCCGGTACCATAGTGCCTTCTTCCTCTCCGGCCGGGGCGGGGTTCTTTTTGTTAAGAAGAAGGACGGTACTCTGCGCCCTGCGTGGATTATCGAGGGCTGAATGACATAACGGTTAAGAATCGTTATCCGCTTCCCCTTATGTCATCAGCCTTCGAGATTCTGCAGGGAGCCAGGTGCTTTACTAAGTTGGACCTTCGTAACGCTTACCATCTCGTGCGCATCAGAGAGGGGGACGAGTGGAAAACGGCGTTTAACACTCCGTTAGGCATTTTGAGTACCGGGTTCTGCCGTTCGGTCTCGCCAATGCGCCAGCTGTTTTTCAGGCATTAGTTAATGATGTTCTGAGAGACATGCTGAACATCTTTGTTTTTGTCTATCTTGACGATATCCTGATTTTTCTCCGTCACTCGAGATTCATGTTCAGCACGTTCGACGTGTTCTACAGCGCCTTTTAGAGAATTGTCTCTACGTAAAGGCTGAGAAGTGCTCTTTTCATGTCTCCTCCGTTACTTTTCTCGGTTCCGTTATTTTCCGCTGAAGGCATTCAGATGGATTCCGCTAAGGTCCAAGCTGTCAGTGATTGGCCCGTTCCAAGGTCACGTGTCGAGTTGCAGCGCTTTTTAGGTTTCGCTAATTTCTATCGGCGTTTCATTCGTAATTTCGGTCAAGTTGCTGCCCCTCTCACAGCTCTTACTTCTGTCAAGACGTGTTTTAAGTGGTCCGGTTCCGCCCAGGGAGCTTTTGATCTTCTAAAAAGAACGTTTTACGTCCGCTCCTATCCTCGTTACTCCTGACGTCACTAGACAATTCATTGTCGAGGTTGACGCTTCAGAGGTAGGCGTGGGAGCCATTCTATCCCAGCGCTTCCAGTCTGACGATAAGGTTCATCCTTGCGCTTATTTTTCTCATCGCCTGTCGCCATCTGAGCGCAACTATGATGTGGGTAACCGTGAACTGCTCGCCATCCGCTTAGCCCTAGGCGAATGGCGACAGTGGTTGGAGGGCGACGTTCCTTTTGTCGTTTGGACAGACCATAAGAACCTTGAGTACATCCGTTCTGCCAAACGACTTAATGCCCGTCAAGCTCGTTGGGCGTTGTTTTTCGCTCGTTTCGAGTTTGTGATTTCTTACCGTCCGGGTAGCAAGAACACCAAGCCTGATGCCTTATCCCGTCTGTTTAGTTCTTCTGTGGCTTCTACTGATCCCGAGGGGATTCTTCCTTATGGGCGTGTTGTCGGGTTAACAGTCTGGGGAATTGAAAGACAGGTTAAGCAAGCACTCACGCACACTGCGTCGCCGCGCGCTTGTCCTAGTAACCTCCTTTTCGTTCCTGTTTCCACTCGTCTGGCTGTTCTTCAGTGGGCTCACTCTGCCAAGTTAGCTGGTCATCCCGGTGTTCGAGGCACTCTTGCGTCTATTCGCCAGCGCTTTTGGTGGCCGACTCAGGAGCGTGACACGCGCCGTTTCGTGGCTGCTTGTTCGGACTGCGCGCAGACTAAATCGGGTAACTCTCCTCCTGCCGGTCGTCTCAGACCGCTCCCCATTCCTTCTCGACCATGGTCTCACATCGCCCTAGACTTCATTACCGGTCTGCCTTTGTCTGCGGGGAAGACTGTGATTCTTACGGTTGTCGATAGGTTCTCTAAGGCGGCACATTTCATTCCCCTCGCTAAACTTCCTTCCGCTAAGGAGACGGCACAAATCATTATCGAGAATGTATTCAGAATTCATGGCCTCCCGTTAGACGCCGTTTCAGACAGAGGCCCGCAATTCACGTCACAGTTTTGGAGGGAGTTCTGTCGTTTGATTGGTGCGTCCGTCAGTCTCTCTTCCGGGTTTCATCCCCAGTCTAACGGTCAAGCAGAGGGCCAATCAGACGATTGGTCGCATACTACGCAGCCTTTCTTTCAGAAACCCTGCGTCTTGGGCAGAACAGCTCCCCTGGGCAGAATACGCTCACAATTCGCTTCCTTCGTCTGCTACCGGGTTATCTCCGTTTCAGAGTAGTCTGGGTTACCAGCCTCCTCTGTTCTCATCCCAGCTTGCCGAGTCCAGCGTTCCCTCCGCTCAAGCGTTTGTCCAACGTTGTGAGCGCACCTGGAGGAGGGTGAGGTCTGCACTTTGCCGTTACAGGGCACAGACTGTGAGAGCCGCCAATAAACGCAGGATTAAGAGTCCAAGGTATTGTTGCGGCCAGAGAGTGTGGCTTTCCACTCGCAACCTTCCTCTTACGACAGCTTCTCGTAAGTTGACTCCGCGGTTCATTGGTCCGTTCCGTGTCTCCCAGGTCGTCAATCCTGTCGCTGTGCGACTGCTTCTTCCGCGACATCTTCGTCGCGTCCATCCTGTCTTCCATGTCTCCTGTGTCAAGCCCTTTCTTCGCACTCCCGTTCGTCTTCCCTCCCCCCTCCCGTCCTTGTCGAGAGCGCACCTATTTACAAGGTACATAAGATCATGGACATGCGTTCTCGGGGACGGGGTCACCAATACTTAGTGGATTGGGAGGGTTACGGTCCTGAGGAGAGGAGTTGGGTTCCGTCTCGGGACGTGCTGGACCGTTCACTCATTGATGATTTCCTCCGTTGCCGCCAGGATTCCTCCTCGAGTGCGCCAGGAGCGCTCGGTGAGTGGGGGGTACTGTCATGTTTTGTCATTTATTATCATGTCTTGTCCCTGTGCTTCCCATTCTGTTCGTTTTCCCCCTGCTGGTCTTATTAGGTTCGTTCCCTCTTTCTATCCCCTCTCCCCCTCCCTCTCTCACTCTCTCGCTCTCTCTTCTCTCTATCGTTCCGTTCCTGCTCCCAGCTGTTCCTATTCCCCTAATCAATCATTTAGTCTTCCACACCTGTTCCCGATCCTTTCCCTGATTAGAGTCCCTATTTCTCTCCTTGTTATTCGTTTCTGCCCTGTCGGTTCCTTGTCTAGAATTCACCGTGCTGTGTTTGTGTATCGCCCTGTCGTGTCGTGTTTTCCTCAGATGCTGCGTGGTGAGCAGGTGTCTGAGTCTGTCTGGTTCAAGTGCCTTCCCGAGGCAACCTGCTGTTCACCTGCTGTTCAAGATCGAGTCTCCAGTTGTCCTCGTCATTACCTTCTCCTACGTTCCTTTCACATTTGCACAAACTTGAAAGTGTTTCCTTTGAAATGGTACCAATAATATGCATATCCATACTTCAGGGCCTGAGCTACAGGCAGTTAGATTTGGGGATGTAATTTTAGGCCAAAACATTTTTTTAAAGGGGCAGATCCTTAAGAGGCCATGTTTTCAAGAGAACCAGAATGTCAAGACACGAGTCCTGTACTCAAATATCAATTGTGTCCATTTTTTTAAACCAAGCCCACTACCAGATTTAAAGTCAGAGAAGGTATTCTGCTCATTCCCATAAGAGCTAACAGGCATACAGTAGGGTCATCTGCAGCTATTTGTTAAGTGAGCTGAGATAAGGTCCCTGGCCAACCACATAACTGAGCATTTGACAGATGCAGGGGCTGGGGCGGGAACTGGGAGAGCAGTTAATACCACATCTGCCAAGTGTCCCATTAGCACAAAAGTATGGTGTCTGGCTACTAGAAATAGCTGATGTTGTTTTTGAATTGTGTATAGTTTACATTTCGAGAGAGTGACAAAATGAGAGAAGGAGTGAAAAAAGATAGGGAGAATGAGAGAGAAAGAGAGGGATATAGAAATCTGAGGCAGGCTCCTGTGTTGGCAGGCTATTCATCAGGCTGAGGCACTTAGTCAGACAGAGCAGGGCTGAGGTGACTGATGCTCTCTCCATCTCCATCTTCTCTCTGGTGCTCACAGTCACTGCACCCGCAGAGATAGCACTGAGCCATGACAGGGAGAAAGACTGGGAGACAGACGCAAGGGGAGGAAGAATGATCAGCTGTTTGAGGGTGTTGGAATTCCTCTACATACACACTGTGGTTAGGTGTGACAAAGATGGAGAGAGTTTACTGTAATTAGTGAGGTTATAGAAGATGTCCTCACGCGACTAGAGAAATGTAAGGACTAGGCCACATCCAATGTCCTCTACAGTATGCTGCCAGCTTTATTCCCTATGTCCTTTACTCTATCTGTGTCCTATACTTAGGGCCGTGCATTTTTGGTGTGGAAATGGAGGCACTGGGCTTTTACCGTTATTACCAGCATTATCCACCAGTATTGCTGCAGGTAGAAAAACCTAGGAAATGTTCTGTAATTGACACAAGCTGTTGACAAGATGGTTGCGCATGTATGTTTGGCGGGGGAGTTGTAGCTCTTCAAATAGCACAAAACCTATTATTTGGCAGGAAATACTATTTGTCGATCCAGGAATCAAGCATTATCATCCGACTCACAATATAGTCATCATAACTACATCTCATCCATAGTCTATTCTACAGTACAGAAAAATTATCCAAGGGCAGCTTTAATGTTCAGCTCTTAATACCTTGGGTTCAGACTGATGAACATAGATCTGACCCTGAATTAGTCAGTAGCAGCAGGCGATGACACGAGCACATCAGCTGTAATGCTACAGCATGGCAGAGATGTAGATACTGTGATGTTTTCCCCAGTGTTAATGAGCCACAAAGTACAGAGTCAGCAGCCTGTAGAGCAGCCAGCCTCTGGGGAGGGTTACTACAGGGTTGGAAGGGGAGGACACAACCCACTCCCAGGAGAAAACAACATGGCTGCCAAGGAGGATCACTATGCAAAGCCTTAGGACCAGGGAAGGAGACGAGATATCATCACCCAGGGGAGGGGGAAGGAGGGGGAGGAAGGAGAGAGAAGAGATTGACAGAGTGAGTTAAAGACCAATTTTAATCGTGCTAGCTAGCCATATTCATCTAGCTCAACTGTTTACTAGTGGTAACCATAGAAACTGGCCACTGAGGCAGCACCAGCAGAAACAGAGAGAGAGAGAGACCCCCCATTTTACTTTTACATTTCCATCAAATCAGAGAATGGGAAGAATCAGTTTAAACACAGAATTCTGAGGAGAACCCGGACGCTTTGTTGCCGACTGCTCACACAGCAGGACTGTTACAAACCTGTTATTTTACACAGACAACACTACTGCCTGGCATACAGCTGTAACCAGGCATTTAAGGTATACGACAAAGAAAGGAATCTGTAAGGTTGGCAAATCCACATTTTTGAGAACAGCGAGAAGGACCAGGACAACAGGTTTCTGACGGTAAATGGCACTCTCATGTGCCAGGGCAGTGAGGCTGCACTCAGGACTTTTGCGCGGGACTTCCCCACCCTAACGAAGATAGCGGAAACTAAAAAAGACAAGGACAACACCCTGACCTCTCCCCTCACTTCAGGAACTCCAACAGCAGGAGCCCAGGCCCAAACCCACACATCAGGTATATCCTACCCCATGCCTGCCTACGACCACCAGAGCCATGACCACACTACCATCAGCATACCATCAGCCTGCTGTGAGACAGTGCAGGACCCAACCAGTGCAGGATCCCGATGAAGAACTCTGTCCAGGAGCTGAGAGAGAACATTACCACAGCGCTTGAGGAGGTAAAGGCCACCATCAGGAGAGAGCTAGGACAGGTAAAGAAGGAGATGGCAAAGGAGTTGTCTGTCATCAAAAGGGTGCTGTAGCATAGCCCCCCCCACCCCCCAGCCGACACACCCCCAAACATCCCTCCTCGTACACAGGCCCTGTGTACCCCAGCCCCAGACCGTAAACCCACCAATATGGTAAAACCCACTGAGGTGCCATCCTCATTGACTCAAATGGGAAATTCATCCAAGAGGATAAACTCTTACCCCACCACAAGGTGTGCAAAATCCATTGCCCAAAAACACAGGATGCACTTCACATCTTGTCCCAGCCTGACTTTGGCACACCAGGCTACAGTATTATTCACACCGGCACCAACAACCTACGAGAGGAGCAGGAGAGAGTAGGCAGCCTGGTCAACAGAGTAGCAGAGAGGGCCTCTGAGCGGTCCCCCAACTTCCACATCACCATCTCCACTCTGCTGCCCCGCAAAGACTTTCATCCCCGTACCATTCAGAAAGTCAACAATGACATCACCAGAGGGTGTGACCTACTCCCCAACATGCACGTTCCTCACCACCCAACAATCACCCCAGAGCATCTGCATGACCACTCCCACCTGAGGAAGCAGACAGTAGGGATGTTTGCCAAGTCTCTAAAGGACATGGCACTTGGGTAGACAAACACCCCATGCCGCACTGGACAGAGGACCACCCAGAGACCCATACCAAACTGCACCACCAAGGAGCCCCAGGCCCCCTCTACGCCACACCAGACCAAGCACACCCCACAGGCCCCATCCACCACCAGAGCACCACCACTTCCATCGGCATAGCCAGACTGGACTGGGCCCAGCCTACTACCCCTACTACCAGACTACCATCTCTACCAGACCAGAGAGGAAGCCCAACGGCCCAGAACTGGCCCTCCTCCACTCCACAGGGCCCAAGAGCAGGACCAGCGCACCTACGCAAAGGTCGTCAGAGGACAGGAGAACCCTGTAGGATTGAGTGAGGTTAAACAGCCCCTCCAATACATACACACACACACACACACACAAGGCACTAAACTACACTAAACTACACTAAACTACACTAAACACACACACACACACACACACACCTATTGTACTACAAGTTTCCTTGTTCAATGAATAGTATATGAATAGTACGACCCTGCCTCACACAGGAAGCGGCACAGGTCCTAATCCAGGCACTTGTCATCTCCCGTCTGGATTACTGCAACTCGCTGTTGGCTGGGCTCCCTGCCTGTGCCATTAAACCCCTACAACTCATCCAGAACGCCGCAGCCCGTCTGGTGTTCAACCTTCCCAAGTTCTCTCACGTCACCCCGCTCCTCCACTCTCTCCACTGGCTTCCAGTTGAAGCTCGCATCCGCTACAAGACCATGGTGCTTGCCTACGGAGCTGTGAGGGGAACGGCACCTCAGTACCTCCAGGCTCTGATCAGGCCCTACACCCAAATAAGGGCACTGCGTTCATCCACCTCTGGCCTGCTCGCCTCCCTACCACTGAGGAAGTACAGTTCCCGCTCAGCCCAGTCAAAACTGTTCGCTGCTCTGGCTCCCCAATGGTGGAACAAACTCCCTCACGACGCCAGGACAGCGGAATCAATCACCACCTTCCGGAGACACCTGAAACCCCACCTCTTTAAGGAATACCTAGGATAGGATAAAGTAATCCTTCTCACCCCCCTTAAAATATGTAGATGCACTATTGTAAAGTGGCTGTTCCACTGGATGTCATAAGGTGAATGCACCAATTTGTAAGTCGCTCTGGATAAGAGCGTCTGCTAAATGACTTAAATGTAATGTAATGTAAATGAATAGGAGAATATATAACAGAAAAAATGTTAGCTGTTATCCTGTTTATCTCATTCTTAACAACTTATTAGTTCCTGTATTTATATTCTTATTTCTGACTGCTATTCATGTGGAACATTCAGGGCCTAAACTCATCAACCTTTGGACTGAAGAGTTTAGCACTGGACGTCATCATTCTGCAGGATACATGGTGTAAGGCTGACACTGTCACTCACTGTCCCACAGGCTACAGAGAGGTAATTGTGTCATCACAGAAACACAGCTCTGTCAATAGAGGCAGAGACTCTGGAGGACTGATCATTTGGTACAAATCCGAACTACAAAATCTAATTGATCCCCTCAAAATTGGTAAATATCACATTTGGTTCAAACTGAAAAAACAACTTGTACTGACAGAGAAATATGTGTTCCTTTGCGCAATATATATCCCCCCCTTCAGAATCCCCATATTACTCAGAGGAGAGCATCCCCACCCTTGAGGAGGAAATGTGCCATTTCCAGGCCCAGGGAAATGTGCTCGTCTGTGGGGACAAAAAATGCGCACACACAGGAACACTACCTGATATAATGACCACACGAGGGGACAGCTTTATACAGGCCATACTGTTTCTAACTGCCTTAATCTTCCCCATAGAAACAACAGTGACAGCACCATCAACAAAAACAGAAGGGAACTGTTGCAGCTCTGTAGAAGCCTGGTTCTGTATTTTGTCAATGGTAGGATACACGGAGGGACTCTTTGGGGAGATTCACCTATTGCTCACCTCTTTGGCCACAGCACAGACTATATGATCACAGACATCGACCCTTTCTCTCTCAGCTCATTCACTGTCAAGCCATCAACACCTCTGTCTGATCAAGAGCTAAAATTACGTTGTTCATCAAAAGAACAGACATGGAATGAACCACGGCATCTACAGTCCTAGTAAGCTGTACAACATCAGAAATTCATACAGATGGGCCCAAACAGCAGAATAGCTACTCTAGGAAAGTACAACCTGTAACCAAAATATCCAAACAGTCTCAGATAACGTTCTGGATACCACATTCACTCACAGTAAAGAAGGCATCAATCTAGCAGTAAAAAACATCAACTATATATTCAGGCAAATGGCAAAAGAAGCACAACTGAAATTGACACAAACAAAACAAAAAAGACCACATATGACACCTGGTTTGATGCAGATTGTCAGGAACAAACTTAGAACACTATCCAACACTATCCCAAATCATGGTGAATTACGCCTTCATTACTGTGAGACTTAAAAACTCTATGAACGTACACTCAGAAACAAAAAAGCCGAGTACAACAGCAAGCAGCTGACGCTAATTGAGGAGTCCATAAACACAAAACAACCAATGGCAAAATTGGAAAATCCCCCAAAATCTAAACAACAAGAATTAGCAAAATTATACAAAATGGTGACATACGGACAACCCATTATAAAACACTCTACAACACCGTTCAAATTGACAGAAACGTGAGAGCAATGGCAAATTCATTAAAAGTTGAATGGATTAGAAAAAGCTATAAAGGACAATCAAAATCACTGGACTCTCCAATTACTGACCAGGAGCTCTATAAGAAACTTTAGGCCCTCAAATGTAAAAAAGCATGTGGACCTGATGGCATCCTAAATGAGATGCACAAACTCACTAGGGCAAAATTTCAATTGCCTATATTAAAACTGTTTAATATAAAAGTGTAGGTTATCTGGAATCAAGGACTCATAACCCCAGTCTTTAAGAACGGAGGCAAATTTGACGAACAATTACAGAGGCATTTGTGAACAGTAACTTACAGGAAGGTTTTCTGTAGTATTATAAATGTAAGAGTTCTAAAACTTCCTTAATAAGCACAATGTCTTGAGTAAAAGCCAAATTGGATTTATACTAAAACATCATATGACTGATCATATTTACACCCTACACGCCCTGATAGATAAACATGTCCACCAAAATAATACCAAAATATACGCTTGCTTTATCGACTTCAAAAAAGCATTTGAATCTATTTGGCATACATGACTGTTCTACAAAGTTATTAAGAGTGGTGTAGGGGGTAAAACATATGACATAATTAAATCAATGTATACTGGCAATACGTGCATCATTAAAATTGGCAAGAAAATTACTTAATTATTTAACCAGGGGCGGGGCTTCGCCAGGAGGTTGCAATCTGAGCCCCTGCACTCTTCAATATTTACATCAACGAATTGGCCACTATTCTAGAAAAACTAAGCCCCTGATGTTAGTCTCCACACCAGATTAAATGCCTACTCTTCGCAGATGACCTATGACTGCTGTCACCCACAGCACATGGCCTACAGCAGAGCCTGGACCTGCTAGAGCAGTACTGCCAGACCTGGGCTCTAAAATTAAAAATAAAGACTAAAATAATGATTTTCCAGAGAATATCCAGATCTCAGGGAATTAGACCAAAGTTCTCTATTGGTACAAAATATATAGAGTAGTGCACATTACAATTACTTAAGTTTAAAAATAAGCTCAACTGGACACCATAATGATGCAGTGAATGAACTGAGAGAGAAAGCACACAGGGCATTCTTCGACCATTAAAAAACAAATTCAAATTTAAATACCTATTAAAATTTGGCTAAAACTAATTGAATGTGTCATTGAACCAATTGTATTTTATGCCAGCGAGTTGTGAGGTTCACCTGCAAAAACAAGATATCACCAAATGGGACAAACACCCCATTGAAGCCCTGCATGCAGAGTTCTGTAAGATTGTCCTACATGTCCAGAGGAAAACTACAAACAAATGCAGAATTTGGCCAATATCCACTAATAATAAAAACTCAAAAAGAGCTATTAAGTTTTGGAAACATCTAAAATATAGTGACCCCCCTCTCATATCATTACCAAGCCCTGTATGCATCCAGCTGGTCATTTAACACCATAGTGCCCTCAAGCTCGTCATCAAGCTCGAGACCCTGGGTCTCGAGCCACGCCCTGTGCAACTGGGTACTCGACTTCCTGACGGGCCCCCAGGTGGTGAGGGGTAGGCAACAACATCTCCACCCCGCTGATCCTTAACACTGGGGCCCCACAAGGGGGCGTTCTGAGCCCTCACCTGTACTCCCCTGTTCACCCACGACTGCGTGGCCACGCACGCTCCAACTCAAACATCAAGTTTGCGGACGACACAACAGTGGTAGGCTTGATTACCAACAACGACGAGACGGCCTACAGGGAGGAGGTGAGGGCCCTCGGAGTGTGGTGTCAGGAAAATAACCTCACACTCAACGTCAACAAAACTAAGGAGATG
>NC_060173.1:114821558-114849058 GCF_021184085.1 Oncorhynchus gorbuscha | reverse complement strand
AGTCTGGGGTTTCAACCCTTGCTCTCAACTTGCGCAGGATGCGTGCTGCATGGGTCCTCTTCCTTTGGGGGAAAATGAAGAGAGAGATGCAGTTGAAGTCAGAAGTTTACATACACCTTAGCCAAAAACATTTAAACTCAGTTTTTCACAATTCCTGAGATTTAACCCTAGTAAAGATTCCCTGTCTTAGCTCAGTTAGGATCACCACTTTATTTGAAGAATGTGAAATGTCAGAATAATAGTAGAGAGAATGATTTATTTCAGCATTTATTTATTTCATCACATTCCCAGAGGATCAGAAGTTGACATACACTCAATTAGTATTTGGTAGCATTGCCTTTTAAATTGTTTAACTTGGGTCAACTGTTTCGGGTAGCCTTCCACAAGCTTCCCACAGTAAGTTGGATTAATTTTGTCCCATTCCTCCTGACAGAGCTGGTGTAACTGAGTCAGGTTTGTAGGCCTCCCCTTGTTCACACACACTTTTTAAGTTCTGCCCACACATTTTCTATAGGATTGAGGTCAGGGCTTTGTGATGGCAACTCCAATACCTTGACTTTGTTGTCCTTAAGCTATTTTTACAACTTTGGAAGAATGCTTGAGGTCATAGTCCATTTGGAAGACCCATTTACCAAGCTTTAACTTCCTGATTGATGTCTTGAGATGCTGCTTCAATATATCCACATAATTTTCTTGCCTCATGATGCCATTTATTCTGTGAAGTGCACCAGTCCCTCCTGCAGCAAAGCACCCCAACAACATGATGCTGCCACCCCCGTGCTTCACCATTGGGATGGTGTTCTTCGCTTGCAGGCCTCCCCCTTTTTCCTCCAAACATAATGATGGTCATTATGGACAAACAGTTCTATTTTGTTTCATCAAACCAGAGGACATTTCTCCAACTCGTAGAATCTTTGTGCCCATGTTCAGTTGCAAACCATAGTCTGGCTTTTTATGGTGGTTTTGGAGCAGTGGCTTCTTCCTTGCTGAGTGCCCTTTCAGGTTATGTCGATATAGACTCGTTTTAATGTGGATATAGATACGCTTTCCTCCATCATCTTCACAAGGTCCTTTGCTGTTATTCTGGGATTGATTTGCACTTTTTGCCCAAAAATATGTTAATCTCTATGAGACCGAATGCATCTCCTTCCTGAGCAGTATGTCGGCTGCGTGGTCCATGGTGTTTATCCATCCTTTTGGGATAGGGGGCAGCATTTTCACTTTGGATGAATAGAAGGCCCAGAGTCAACTGCCTCCTACTCTGTTCCAGATGCTAATATATGCATATTATTATTAGTATTGATAGGAAAGAGGTCTCAGGCTTCAGAGACGCGCGCTCCCAACAGATTTACCTCTCGTTCCAGTGCTTTTCTTCAGACATAGAATTCTCCGGGGTTGGAAGCTTATTGATGTTTTATGTTAAAAGTTATCCTAAATATTGATTCCATACATCGCTTGACTTGTTTCTACGACCTGTAATGGAACTTTTCTAGTTTTTGTCTGGACAAAGTGCTTCTGCCTCATGAAGATGGATTATCAGCTTAACACGCCTGACAACGTTGATATTTTGGACATAAATGATGGCCTTTATGGAACAAATCAGTCATTTATTGTCGAACTGGGATTCCTGGGAGTTTCTTCTGATGAAGATGAACCAGACTTGTAGAGGTCTACAATTTTTTTCTAAGGTCTTGGCTGATGTCTTTGGATTTTTCCATGATGTCAAACAAAGAGGTAGGCCTTGAAATACATCCACAGGTACACCTTCAATTGACCCAAATGTTTGTCAATTAGCCTATCAGAAGCTTCTATGCCATGACATCATTTTCTGAATTTTCCAAGCTGTTTAAAGGCACAGTCAACTTAGTGTATTTAAACTTCTGACCCACTGATATAGTGAATTATAAGTGAAATAATATGTCTGTAAACAATTATTGGAAAAATTACTTGTGTCATAAACAAAGTAGATGTCCTAACTCAACTAGCCAAAACTATAGTTTGTTAACAATACATTTTTGGAGTGGTTGAAAAGTGTATAAACTTCCGACTTTTGGTGAGAGTCAAACATTGCCTATAATCTTCTTTGCTGTTGATCGAGGTGCCATCATATTCACCTCCGGTTCTTCTGAAGTCTAGATGTACCCTCTGCCTGTCTGCCCAAGCGCCCGAGTGACTGCACCTCTACTTATACCCATTTGGGGTACTGAGGGACAGGTGGGACCTATTCCAGGTGCCACTGGTTGCAGAACCTAGACTGAGTAATATTGGTGTTGAATACCCAGCCCCAGTTGGTGACTGTAGAGCTGCCCATTGGGCTGACTGACCTTGGCCTCTCTTGCCCTCTGGAGCTGACCATGGTCCTGCTACTTCCTTGTAGCTCCCTGCTTTCCCCACAGTGTGTGTGTGTCTCTCTCTCCGTATCTCCAGCTCAGTCTCCATCTCCCTGCTCTCTCTCTATGAGAATACACATTTAGCTCTCTCTCTCTGTCCTCTCTCCTCCTTATGCCAATGGCAGTAACAATAGCATCTATCAATCTAACCCCTCTACACCCAGGCCTAAGACGGACATCACGGCTAACATAGAGGATGAAGAGAGGAAAGGAAGCTATGGCTAGAGAATAAGGACAAAACCCATAGCTGCCCGGGTCTATATTCAGCAATGTTAACCTAATACTGTTATTACCTCAGTGTTACTGCAGCTGGAGTTGTTTATTTATCTAATACCTCGCCACTGTCTCACTATTATTTAAAAACCAACCCATTCCCTGCTGCACGCAAACGCACACGTGCACACAAACATACACACAGGAAATGGCAAGGTTTTGGAGAAGGGATCACACATGGCAACAGAGGCAGGATGGGCAGAGTGCAGACAGCCTCCTGAAAACATACAGCACCCACACAGAGGCAAGCACACACACACACACACACACACACACACACACACACACACACACACACACACACACACACACACACACACACACACACACACACACACACACACACACACACACACACACACACACACACACACACACACACACACACACACACACAGTGTGTGATGTGCAGGCTGACTCATAACCCGCAGACCCTGCGGTTATATCCACAGGATGGATGGGGTTTAGGTCATTAAAATGGGTTGAATGAAAGTTAATGTGCAATTTATATCTATAGGCTACTTGAGGTTTTTCTTTTTATTATTTTAGGCTATCTGGCATTATTGCGCAAACCTAAGCCTCAAGGTCTAACTGTACAAGCGCCAAGTAGCCTGGCCACGCTCAATCGCCAAATGCTTTGGGAACAGGGAAGAAAAGTTAACGTCACTACACAAGAAAAATGACAATGTCAAAGCTTTATTCAAGAAGAGAAAAGCTGCAGGAAAGTTGAACATAAAGCGAAGGTAGTTTGGGAAAGATTTGGTGGAGTGGTAAAAGAGGATGATGGCAGTGATGGCTATGTTAGCCTATGTGTGATGATTGTGAGGTCCTATACACATTCGACAGTCACAAGATGGGGATTTTGAATAGGCCTATGGCACGTCAAGGGAACTGTAGCCTACTGTTCAGGTGGGTTAGATCGAAACTAAAACCTGGAAACTGACTGTAGGTCTATAACCTCTCACACATTGCCTTAATATTAACTCCTGCAGAACTAAGCATTTCTTGCTGTAAAATGATACACCAAATGTAGGCAAAATGTTTAATTGGGAAATGGAGTGGAGGTGCTATCTTTATTAGCGTCATAAAAGCTGATCGTGTTTCAACCACATAAAATATGCATCCAAACCAAATTGAAGTCTTATCAGAAACATGTCGAGTTGCTTTCACACATTTTTTTATTTCCTTAGAAATGAATGTAATTTGGAAATTTTCAACAGAAGAAGATGACAAAGGAAACTTTACCGGTGTCAACTAGATTGAAGTATTCATTCTATCAATTTACGGCAATATTCTGGTGAGCAAGGGTTTAATTAGTCTTATAGGGCAAAATATAATGAGGAGAAAAGTGTATTGGGTATTCAGAGGATATTTATAAACTAAAATAACATTGATGCTTACAAGAAGGGGTTGGAAGTGGTTCAAGGAATAGAACTGAAAACCGGAAAATAGTTACATATCTCAAGGAACAGAAACGAAACCGGAACGAAAGTGATCCATATACTGTTCCACAACAGAACCGTTATTTTAAAAGCATGGGAACCGTTTTTTCCCCCAGCCATTTTTTTCTAGTCCCACAAAAAAAATGCAACTAAGCGCCTATGCAAAGCCATCACTGTGTCACTCAGAAACGTATGCCAGTGTCTGCCTGTAAGCTGAAAAATCTTTGCCAGTGTGTGTGCATGTTAAGGCTACCTTCCTCCGAAGCATTAACTACTATATTGATGTTACCAGAGTGATTCAGAAGATAGAGAGATAGATTTTTGATTAGCTAGAGAAGAATATATAAACTTTTCAATGCTAGTTAAGGATACCACAGTGTAGGCCTAGTTGGATTTATTAACTACAAAAAGGTCAAATGTGTTTTTATTCTGGTGCTACTCTGTACACACAAGCTTGTGAGCTTGCTAGCTCAAAGGACATTCAAAGTTCCTTCATTGAAGCCGCTCCCTGCCAGGTATAATTCTGTGCACTTAATTCAAATAAAGCATGTCAGAAAAAGATGCCCAGCTCTCAAAGCCTCCTCCTCAGCCTTCTCTCGCTTTCTCCTCACCCACAAAATTTGAGTTGCGCCATAGACGTAAGATGTCAACAGCTAGCTCTGTCTGCACTGATTGGTGAAGTATTTTAATGAGCGAAATGGAAAAAACAGTTGATTTCACAGGTTAAAAAGGAACAGAAAGGAACAATATAAACTGGTACTCTTGGGGGTTTGAACTGGTTCAGAACTTTACTGTGGAATGGAACAACAACAAAAATGGTTCTGTTCAGAACAAAACGATCAGAAAATAATGTAGGTATAAACCCTGCTTACAACTAATCATTTTCTTTATTCTGTCAAACTTGATAATTGAAAATAAATATAAACAGAGGTTTACAAGTAACATTGAGTTGATGTACAATACTTGCCCTGGAGTAGGGGCAAGCCTCACCTCTTCTGTAAAAGGTCTAAAGAGGGAGGGGTTACTGGGTAGGTTCCTCAGTCCTGCTAGTACACACACACACTCACTTCAGGTTGTCACTGTGATAGCAAAAACTTTGATGCTTTCCCTCACTAGATCTAGTCAAGTGTACAGAATTGATTTAGAGGCGAGTTGTGTTGATTCCTTTACTATCTCAGCCATCCAGGGCAAATCAAACCAAATGTATTTGTCACATGCGTCATGAGCAATAGGTGTACGCTAACAGTTAAATGCTTACTTACAGTTCCTTTTCCCAACAATTCAGAGTCCTTTTTCCCCTTTACTTGGTCGACAACAAAGTATTGAGAGGAGCCCCTACAAGGCTCTACATCTGTATCTGTGCAAGAGTGTGAAAATGAATGACAAGATGTAGAGGCCTGAATTCCACACCCAGTACTTCTCTCATAATGGATAGAGCCTGCAGTGGAATCTGACTTCTATATGGATGGCATTCACTTTAGCCCATATCATATTGCATGCATGACATTCACACACACATATGCAATATACACAGACCATATTTAGGCCATCAAACCCAATGTCCCATAGCAGATATCATACACACAAACACTGTCAAAGACCACCAACCACCTGTGGTGTGTATCACAAGTGGATAGTATCAGCATGCATGCATAACCATACACATACACAAAACACACACCAGAGCATGTGAGCTGATTTGAGTGGTTGGAAATCCTGCTCATTGCTCATGAAGTGGTGCTTGCCCACTGCTCCTGCTTCATGTCCTTTCCAACCGCTCCTAAAACTGCTGTGTGCTCACGGGAAAACATACTGACGCTCCAAATTTGCCTATTCATTAAAATCACAATTGAACCAACACCCATTTACTTTTGTGACCACCTGGACCGACCATTTGTTTTGAAGTATTGAAACCAAACCAAATGATTATAATGAATATTATTGAATAAACATGAAACGGTGAATGTAAGAAGTGCACATCGTTTGAAATAGGCTACATGTCATAATAAACAGCATATAAACACTCTACATAGGTCAGGAGCCAGAGAAGGAGACTAAGACTGAATGTAAATGTATTATTTAGGCTATATTATTTCAAGGCTATAGCCTACAAATACATTGTGAAGCATTTGTGAGTGCGTTACAATAGGCTGGTAGGGACATAAAGCGCTCAGTATTTAAACAACATTTTCATTGTATAGTCTATTCATCATTATAGTCTTAAAAAAATTTACTTAGTCTTACTTAGTCTTAGTCTTAAAAACTTACTTAGAGAATGAAATACAAATTAAACGGAAAATGACTTATTACTGCCTTTGAATTCACTTTTAGAAACAGTAGTTTGGTCAGTCTATGGCTTCAGGCTCATGCGATGGTCCCTGGAGAACAGGCCACCAGTGGAGAATATCCTCTCCTCACTTGCAGAGTAACCCAATCAAAAGGGAACGGCTCCTTGAACATGGGAATATGCCAGGCCTATTGGGCCGAAATCAATTATGGCCTACTGTATAGATTAGGGTTCTCAACTGACAAATCTGGCCCACCAGTAATATTATCTGGCCCCCAAAAGCCCCCAAATTATTCTAAATATGTTTTTATTAAAAAACAATATACATGAATAAAAATATATAGGACTGAGATGCAAAAGCCCAAAATGCAATGTCCCAAGAAGGAAGTTACCCTACCTAAATAATGCAAAAGTTACATTTTAATTTATCTAATAAAGCAGGCAGCGGACCATTTTGTGGTGCTGAAACGTAAAGCTGCAACCGCAGCACAATCAATAGGAGTTGACCAGCACCTGGTTCTGAAAATATAGCGAACTCTTTTATGCAAGTGGCACACAGCAACAGATGGGGCAAAACTACACCAGTCGAGTAATTCACTTCAACAATAGTCTTCATTTTAATTTGACTTTACAAACAACAAGAGGGCTTAATTGGAGTCTATTTCTTCCGAGCCTAGGCCATATAAAATAACTTAACTGACTGAGGTAGGTTGAGGCATAACAGCATCTTTCACAAAAAATATGACCTAATATTCTGTTATAATCTCCACCGGCACAGCCAGAAGAGGACTGGCCACCCCTCATAGCCTGGTTCCTCTCTAGGTTTCTTCCTAGAATTTTTCCTAGCCAACGTGCTTCAACACCTGCATTGCTTGCTGTTTGGGGTTTTAGGCTGGGTTTCTGTACAGCACTTTGAGATATCAGCTGATGTACGAAAGGGCTATATAAATGTTTATATATTGATTTATATGACCTAATATAAATGTGTTTTTTTTAAATGATGCCTACTTCCAATTGCAACTAGACAAAATGTAGCATCCTACATAAAACAATACTTTAAAGAAAAAAGATCAAGTCTGTTTCTGAATGTCTGTATCGGGAGTCTCGGGATAGCCTGCTCCTGTAAGAACAAACAGAAAATACTGTCAACTTGAGACCTAAATAGCCCTGTATAAGCACTCACAATAATGTTAGTATTTACTAAATACAGTCATGAAAGGCCACTGAGGTACTTACTTGGACACAATCTTGTGGATGTCTTGTGAGATAGATGTGAGTATAATGCGCAGGCAGTCTGACTATCAGTCAAAAGTTTGGACAAACCCACTTATTCAAGGGTTTTTCTTTATTTTTACTATTTTCTACATTGTAGACATAAACACACACACACAAGCATCAAACACTGAAACAGCGAAAACAGTCACCCTGACCTATGGTAACATGGTATTAACACCCCTAGCAACATGCCACCATCAATGATGGCAACACAATATGTTTTGACTACCTATTAAACAGTAGGTGTATTTGGGAAGTGGTATATTGTAGGTGTAGTTATCACAATGAGCTAACAAAAAGAGGAGTCAGAGAGATTTTGACAGAGATGGGGAATGGATAGAAAGAAAGAGTGGAGTTGGGTGTGAGGACTAGTGGGTAAGCTTTGCTATCGTCTAGGTCCGTTAGAGGATTGGCTGATTAATACAGAAATACTCATTATAAAAATTCAGAAAACAAAACATATTTTACATAGGTTTAAAGATGAACTTCTTGTGAATCAAACCACGGTATCAGATTTTAAAAATGCTTTACTGTCACCTTGGTCTTAGTATTTTTGTGTTTTCTTTAATTATTTGTTCAGGCCAGGGTGTGACATGGGTTTATTGTATTGGGGTTTTTGTAGGCATTAGGATTGTGGTTGATTAGGGGTGTGTCTAGTATAGGCTTGGCTGCCTGAGGCGGTTCTCAATCAGAGTCAGGTGATTCTTGTTGTCTCTGATGGGGAACCGTATGTAGGTAGCCTGGGTTTCACTTTGTATTTCATGGGTGATTGTTCCTGTCTCTGTGTAGTTTCACCAGATAGGCTGTAATTAGGTTTCACGTTCCGTTTGTTGTTTTGTATTTATATAAGTTTTTAATGTATCGCTTTTTCATGAAAGTCTTGAGTAACCACCACGCTGCATTTTGGTCCAAGCTCTTTCTACAAAAACGAAGAACGCCGTTACATTTACGGCCGAAGCATACCGTACGATTATTTGAGAACATAGACCAGTTGACAAATTATTACAAACAGTAACCAGCCAAGCAGAAGCGTTACAAAACTCAGAAATAGAGATAAAATTAATCCCTTACCTTTGATAATCTTCATATGGTTGCACTCAGAATACAATAAATGTTCCTTTTGTTCGATAAAGTCTCTTTAAATCCAAAAACCTCCGTTTTGTTCGCACGTTTTCTTCAATAATCCACAGACTCAAACGCAGTCAAAACAGGTAGACAAAAAAATCCTAATTGTATCCGTAAAGTTCATAGAAACATGTCAAACAATGTTTATATTCAATCCTCAGGTTGTTTTTAGCCTAAATGATCTATAATATTTCAACCGGACAATAACGTTGTCAATATAAAGGTCAACAAAGAAATGCACTCTCTCGGGATCGCGCATGAAAAAGCTCTGTGACACGTCAGGGTCCACTCATTCAGACTGGTCTTACTCCTCATTTATAAGAATACAAGTCTGAAACCATTTCTAAAGACTGTTGACATCTAGTGGAAGGCATAGAACTGCAAATTGAGTCCTAAGTCATGGAAACTGTAATGGCATTGAAAAAAAACTACTTCTCAGGTTTTCGCCTGCCAAAAATGTTATACTCAGAAACACTATTTCAACAGTTTTGGGAAACTTTAGAGTGTTTTCCATCCAAATCTACCAGTTATATGCACATCATATCTTCTGGGCCTGGAGTAGCAGGCCATTTAATTTGGGCATGCTTTTCATCCAAAATTCCGAATGCTGCCCCTATCCTAGAGAAGTTAGGATCACCAAACCTGACTGCATGGGGCTCTCTACACTTACACTCAGGATGCAGTGGAAATTGCAAGTATTGACTGAATTATGCATTTTCATATACACACACACACACCAGTGGAGGCTGCTGAGGAGGACGGCTCATTATAATCGCTGGAACGGAGTCAATGGAATGTCTTCAAACACATGGGAAACATGTATTTGATACCGTTACACTCATTCCACTCCAGCCATTCCTACGAGCCCACCCCTACCCAATTAAGGTGCCACCAACTTCCTGTGAGGCACACACACACGGAGAGTTAGCAAAAGACAGGAATAAAGTGGGGAAGGGAAAAGCGGGGAGAGAGAACACCCTCTGGTGTTAACATGAACTGTGTGTCATAGTGGGCCTTAGGCTGTCCTTTACTCCTGTTATAGTTTTCCCTTGTACACACGGACAACATCCCTGACTATGACTCATAACACACACCTTTTCCATTGCATGTTCTCATTCACACATGACCTGCCCCCCCCCCTTGTGGGTGACAGTACAAGAGGCGGGAGTAAGTCACACACAGTGTAGTTCCAGGCTAGGCCCAGATCCAAAGGTGTGGTTACTAAATGCAGTCTTTAAATAGCAGGAGCCTGGCCTGAGGATGTTTACCATACACTGAAGCACAGAACAGAACCTAGCTAGCCATTGTTGCTATACTCTCCACACAGAGATAGTGAGAGAGGGAGGTGTGGGTACTATCCTCACCCACACCTGATTCTGATCTGGGAAACTGAGCTGGGCTATGATGACTGGTTTTAATGTGATTACTACAGGGATGGTGATGACTGGCTTTGTAATGTCCCCACTATCCCTACTACTGTATGTCACATACTCTTTGGTCTGGTAAATTGGTTGTACTGTTCTTCACTATGCCTAGTCTAATCTTGAACACAACTTACTGTTACCTAGAAGTTCTT
Source organism: Oncorhynchus gorbuscha (assembly GCF_021184085.1). Taxonomy (NCBI): domain Eukaryota; kingdom Metazoa; phylum Chordata; class Actinopteri; order Salmoniformes; family Salmonidae; genus Oncorhynchus; species Oncorhynchus gorbuscha. Next base: position 114,838,690 of record NC_060173.1, on the reverse strand, counting down.
GGTGTACTAAACTAGAACAGAACTGAACTGCAGTGTTCTGCTGTAGTATTGAGTGCTGCAGTATATCCTAGTAATCTGCTTGACAGTGTTCAGTTCCACTCTGTAATGTTCAGTGCTCTGATCTTGTGTATTTTCTCTATGCAGTGCAATACTGAGGTGGTGTAATATGAAGAGCGCCATCTTCATTGTTCCCTTCAACCGCCCACTCCACTGTCCCTCTCTGATGACAGCATCAAAAGAGAATAATAGGAGAAGACAAAGGAAGTCAAGGTATCTAACCTTCATTCCAGCAGCCCAGAATAAGACGAGAGGGGGAGAGAGAGGGAGAGAGAAAGTGCCACCTGAAACACTCTGAAACACTCAGATATCCCCTTATCATAAAAGCCTTTATGTGCAGATGTTCTGTTGTCATCAGAACTGAATATGGGCCACATGCACACACATATACAGTGCCTTCAGAAAGTATTCACACCCCTTGACTTTTTCCACATTTAGTTGTGTTGAAATTGATTCAATTACACCCACGGTTATATCCGCAGGGGGTGGACGGGTTTAGGGGGTCATTAAATATTGGGTGGGTGGCAGGCAGGTTGAATAAAGAGATGACCTACACGTCAATCGACAAATGCTTTTGGGAACAGGCAGACAAAGTTTACATCAAATCCACAGGAGGCAAAAGGGCAAGGTCGGAGTTTAATTCAATTAGACAAAATATGCGAAAATGGAGAGTTGATAATAAAGAGAAGGGAGGGGCCAGTAATGTAATATTTGGAAAACATTTGGTGAAGTGGTAAATGAGGATGATAGCAGTGTTATGTGTGATGATTGTGAGGACCTATACAAATTCGACAGTCACAAAAACACGGACTTAAAACAGGCCTGTGTCACATGTCCCAAGATAGCGCCGACAGATAGAGCAGCTCTGCTTCTAACTCCTAAACAACTTTGCAGTATTTTGTTATTTTGTGTGTTATTTATTAAATTATTAGCCCAGGACATGTTTTGTGTTATTACATACAGCCGGAAATAACGTTTGTATATCAGAGAGGCGGTAACTCACTAGCATTACGAGCGGGAATGCTAATTTCCTGAATTGTTCGTACCCCCATGGCAACTTGACTGATTCCAGAGGCTGATCTAAAACACTGCCAGCAGAGAATAGGTATTCGGAGTGGACTTCTAGTCCAACTCAGGAGGTGCGCACACCATCCACCGCCTCCGAGTATATTACTCGCTAATGTTCAGTCTCTGGATAATAAAGTAGATGAGCTCAGGGCGAGAATCTCCTTCCAGAGAGACATCAGGGATTGTAACATACTCTGTTTCACGGAAACATGGCTCTCTCAGGATATAGTGTCTTTATCCATACAGCCAGTCCATACAGCCAGTCCATACAGTTGTCAGTATATCACACAGACAGGAATAAAGAACTCCCTGGGAAGAAGAAACGGGGGTGTAAAACCAGCCTCGTCGTGCGGACACAGGCGTCTTGTTTCCGGACAAGCTAAACACCTTCTTTTCCCACTTTGAGGATAACACAGTGCCACCGAGATTTGACTATCGCCCGTAGCACTCACTTCTGTCATCATGAAGTTCTTTGAAGAGGCTATTTAAGGATCATATCCCCTCTACCTTACCTGACACTCTAGACCCAATTAAAATAATCTCTCACTCAATGTTGACATAACAAAGGAGCTGATCGTGGACTTCAGAAACAGCAGAGGGTGCACGCCCCTATCCACAACGATGGGATCGCAGTGGAGCAGAAGGAAAGCTTCAAGTTCTCGGCATACACATCACTGACGCATCTGAATGGTCCACCCACACAGCTAGTGTGTGAAAAAGGCGCAACAGTGCTTCTTCAAGGAGGCTGAAGAAATTTGGCTTGGCACCTAAAACCCTCACAAACTTTTACAGATGCACAATTGAGTGCCTCCTGTCGGGCTGTATCACTGCCTGGTACGCTATCATTCAGAAGGTGAGGCTGCATAGGTGCACCGAGAGACTGAAAAACAGCTTCTATCTCAAGGCCATCAGACTGTTAAATAGCTATCACAAGGCAGCTTCCACCCGGTTACGTAACCCTGCACCTTAGATGCTGCTGCCCTATAGACATGAAATCACTGGTCACTTTAATAATGGAACACTAGCCACTATACTAATGTCTACATTTTTTTGCTTTACTCATCTCATATGTGTATACTGTATTATATTCCACATTATTTTAGTCTATGCCAGTCTGACATTGCTCATTCTAATATTTATACATTCCATTCTTTTTACTTCTAAGTTGTGAGTATTGCGTGTATTGTTGTTAATTGTTAGATGTTACTGTACTGTTGGAGCTAGAAACACAAGCATTTCTCTACACCCTCAATAACATCTGCTAAACATGTGTATGTGTAACCGGTGTTATGGCTAGATAGTTGGCTGGGTGCACACTAATAGCGTTTCAATCTGTGACGTCACTCACTCTGAGACCTTGAAGTAGTTGTTTCCCTTGCACTGCAAGGGCCGCGGCTTTTGTGGAGTGATAGGTAACAATGCTTCGAGGGAGGCAGTTGTTGATGTGTGCAGAGGTTCCCTGCTCAGTGCGAGGGAGAGGGACGGAAGGAACACTGTGACATTGATGCTGTTGATCCGGATCACTGGTTGCTGCGGAAAAGAGGAGGTCAAAAAGGAGGGTGAGTGTAACCGGTGTAAATGGCTAGCTAGATAGCGCTTGCGCGCTAATAGTGTTTCAATCGGTGACGTCACTGGCTCTGAGACCTTGAAGTGGTTGTTTCTTTGCTCTGCAAGGGCAAGGGCTTTGTGGAGCGATGGGTAATGGTGCTTCAAGGGTGACTGTTGTCGATGTGTGGAGAGGGTCCCTGGTTTGAGCTCAAGTAGGGGCAAGGAGAGGGACAAAAGCAGAACTGTTACATAAGAAGAACAAGGAAGAACAACTATTTGATACACTGCCGATTTGGCCGGTTTTTCTACTTACAAAGCATGTAGAGGTCTGTAATTTTTATCATAGGTACACTTCAACTGTGAGAGACAGAATCTAAAACAAAAACAGAAAATCACATTGTATGATTTTTAAGTAATTAATTTGCATTTTATTGCATGACATAAGTATTTGATACATCAGAAAAGCAGAACTTAATATTTGGTACAGAAACCTCTTTTGCAATTACAGAGATCATACGTTTCCTGTAGTTCTTGACCAGGTTTGCACACACTGCAGGATTTTGGCCCACTCCTCCACAGACCTTCTCCAGATCCTTCAGGTTTCGGGCTGTCGCTGGGCAAGACGGACTTTCAGCTCCCTCCAAAGATTTATTATTGGGTTCAAGTCTGAGACTGGCTAGGCCACTCCAGGACCTTGAGATGCTTCTTACGGAGCCACTCCCTTAGTTGCCCTGGCTGTGTGTTTCGGTCGTTGTCATGCTGGAAGACCCAGCCACGACCCATCTTCAATGCTCTTACTGAGGGAAGGAGGTTGTTGGCCAAGATCTCATGATACATGGCCCCATCCATCCTCCTCATTACGGTGCAGTCGTGCTGTCCCCTTTGCAGAAAAACATCCCCAAAGAATGATGTTTCCACCTCCATGCTTCACAGTTGGGATGGTGTTCTTGGAGTTGTACTCATCCTTCTTCTTCCTCTAAACACGGCGAGTGGAGTTTAGACCAAAAAAAAAAAAGCTCTATTTTTGTCTCATCAGACCACATGACCTTTCTCCCCGCTCCTCCTCTGGATCACCCAGAAGGTCATTGGCAAACTTCAGACCAGCCTGGACATGCGCTGGCTTGAGCAGGGGACCTTGCGTGAGCTGCAGGATTTTAATCCATGACGGCGTAGTGTGTTACCAATGGTTTTCTTTGAGACTGTGGTCCCAGCTCTCTTCAGGTCATTGACCAGGTCCTGCCGTGTTGTTCTGGGCTGATCCCTCACCTTCCTCATGATAATTGATGCCTCATGAGGTGAGATCTTGCATGGAGCCCCAGACCGAGGCTGTTTGACCGTCATCTTGAACTTTTTCCATTTTCTAAATTGTCTAATGTTGCCTTCTCACCAAGCTGCTTGCCTATTGTGCAGGTCTACAATTGTATCCCTGATGTCCTTAAACAGCTCTCTGGTCTTGGCCATTGTGGAGAGGTTGGAGTCTGTTTGATTGAGTGTGTGGACAGGTGTCTTTTATACAGGTAACGAGTTCAAACAGGTGCAGTTAATACAGGTAATGAGTGGCGAACAGGAGGGCTTCTTAAAGAAAAATTCTGTGAAAAAGGTTTGTGAGAGACATAATTCTTACTGGTTGGTAGGTGATCAATTACTTATGTCATGCAATTAAATGCCAATTAATTACTTAAAAATCATACAATGTGATTTTCTGATTATGTTTTAGATTCCGCCTTCACAGTTGAAGTGTATCTATGATAAAAATTACAGACCTCTACATGCTTTGTAAGTAGGAAACCTGCCAACCGGCAGTCTATCAAATACCTGTTCTCCCCGCTGTATGTGACAAATACATTTAATTTGATTTAGATTTGGAACATCAAGGGAACTGTAGGCTACTGTTCAGATGGGTTAAATGGAAACTGGAATGTGGACACTGACGATGGGTCTATAACATCTCACATAGCCTTAATATTAACTCCTGCCAAATTAAGCATTTTTTGCATTAAATGTATACTAAATGTAAGCAAAATTTGGACTGGAACAGAGGACCATCATCCTCAGTGAATTTCATACAAATACAAATAGTGAAACATTAAAAAAAGTTATCCTTTTAGATAAAACTATACTAAATACATTAACATGTCACCAAATAATTGATAAAAAATACATTGTTTTGCATTTAAGGTCTACAGTAGCCTCAGATGCACTCTGTAGGGTAGCACCATGGTGTAGCCAGAGGCCAGCTAGCTACTGTCCTCCCTCTGGGTATATTGACCTCAAAAAAAAAACCTAGGAGGCTCATGGTTCTCACCCTCTTCCATAGACTTACACAGTAATTATGACAACTTCAGGAGGACGTGCTCCAACTTATTAGAGCTCTTACAGCATGAACTGACATGAACTGACTGTTGTCCACCCAATCAAATGATCAGAGAATGACTCTAGTACTGAAAGCATAAGATACAGCTAGCTAGCACTGCAGTGCATGAAATGTAGTGAGTAGTTGACTCAAAGAGAGAGAAATATAATAGTTGAACAGTTTTAAACAAATTAATTTATTCCAAAATATTGAGAAGCAAGAGAGAGAGAGCTAACTATATGCGGTTTACATTTTTCTGTTTTACTTTCACTTGCACTTAGCTAGCAAAATGCAGCTAGCTAGTTTAGCCTACTCAACCAACCAGCTCAAACAGAGAGGGATGCTATGTTAGATAGATGGCTATCCAACACTGGAACTCTTCTAAGTCAAGGTAAGCTTTTGGTTTTATAAATATACTGCCCCCGGGCCCGCCGGGGTAACTGCTAAACTGCTTTCTGACTCTACACTGTATTGCATGATTGTAGCGTGTTTACTAACGCATTAGGTCTAGTAGCTATGTTGACCATGACGTTAACGGTCATGATATGAAGGTTCGGCATGTAAAGTTTTTTTTGGTCACAGACAGCTGCTATGTTGTGCACTGAAGTCTTCAAGCGAAGAGAAAAGGTGAGAGGAGGAGAGCGCGTAGATAGTTGCGAGAAGGAATTATATATACAACGAGCAAAGTGACCATGCTGTTTTTTGTGGCTGCTATGTAAGTCAACTGTGTTTGCATGTGATCAGGGTGCATTCATTCCACTGATTCTGTTGAAAAACGTTTCTTCAACGGATGCGAAACTTCCTCAGAACGAAACAGAGATTAATATACCTGAATTTGTCCAATAAAGACTCTTGTACGGATTCGAACTGGTGAACTACATTATTCATCTCATATGCATATGTAAATACTGTACTCTACATCATCGACGGGGCATCCTTATGTAACATGCCATGTATCACTAGCCAGTTTAACTATGCCACAGTTTCCCGGGAGGAAGAGCAGTTTACTTTGCCGTCATCCACACTCATCTCATATGATATATACTGTACTGATACCATCTACTGTATGCTGCTCTGTACCATCACTCATTCATATATCCTTATGTACATGTTCCTTATCCCCTACACTGTGTATAAGACAGTAGTTTTGGAATTGTTAGTTAGATTACTTGTTGGTTATCACTGCATTGTCGGGAACTAGAAGCACAGGAGATCTGATTTTCACAGTACACTCGCATTTAACATCTGCTAAGGATGTGTATGCAGAAATAAAAATTTGATTTGATTTTGATTTGAATGATTACTTTACATTTACATTTAAGTCATTTAGAGAGATAGATCCAGAGCAAGAGTTTTGGAGGTGCATTCACCTTATGACATCCAGGGAACAACCACTTTACAATAGTGCATCTAAATATTTTAGACGGGGGGTAGCCAGCGGTCAGGATAACTTTATCCTGATCCTAGGAAGGTTCCGGAAAGAGGCAGGGTCCGGAAGGTTGAATCCCGCTGTCACTGTCTGCCACCTAATCAAAAGTTGTTTCTGAGCTCAACCTGTGCACCTACAGTGCCTTATTTGGGTTGCGAAAGTATTCCGCAGGAGGGCCCCCTTGAACTTTGTGACCTTTTGCCACATTTCAGGCTTCAAACAGTGTGGGAAGATAAAGATATAAAACTGTATTTTTTAGTGAAGAATCAATCAACTGGCCCCTTGAACTTGTGACCTTTTGCCACATTTCAGGGGATATAAACATCAACAACAAGGGACACAATCATGAAGTGGAACAACATTTATTGGATATTTCAAAAACATTATTATAACAACATTATTTCAGAAACATATCTAAGTCAGGCCCATATCTAAATCACTTTATCACATGTAGTCGGGCAGTTGCTGATGGTTATTAGTAATTGCGGGCGGGTGAACAAATAGCTGACTCGCACAGGGCTGCGGAGGTGATTACATTTGTCAGCTAGTGATTGTCAAGCAAATAACTTCTGGCCTCAAGGTAATTGACCGTTCATGAACACAAACACATTTAGCATCTCCTGGCTTCCACACCTACAAGCTACTGATCCAGTCCTTTGGAACATCTACTGTTCATTTTAAAAAGTCTAATAAATCCATTTAAGATAGTCTACACCATCACAATAAATCCATTATTTATGCTAGATAGGTCTAAAGAAACATGATATGAAGAAAATGTCATCTATTTCAGAAGAACAGAATAGCTTTAAAGATATAAAACTGAGTTCATTATGTTAGGTCCTGATCTCGATTTGCCATGATATGCCAAATGGCTGTGGGCTACATTAGTTCATTTATCGCTCATGCAGTCAAGATTTGCTTAGAATTCCGTGGCATTATTTGATATTATTTTATAGTATGAAGAATATAATTGAACATAGTTGAATAAAATAGAAATAATGATTTCAAAGCATTTCTGAGGGTAGTGCCCGCACGCAGCTATTCTGTGTTGAGCTGTTAACAAAGAAACAGGTCATCCTGTATGCTTAATTTAGGGTTATTTATGTGATACAAACGTTGGGCTATATGTTTTGATTTGTATTACATTCTAAGACTGCATGACGCAACTCCAATGAAGATTGGAATAAAGTCACATGAAAGGCATGAGCTCTGCTTTGTTTCGTGCACAGGCGGCACACACTTCATCGGTTTCTCATTCACAATTTGACAAGCACTTGATAATGCCCAAGTTTCCTGGCGGCATCCGCCTCGTGTGGCCGTCATGCTTGGCTGTAATGCTTGGCTGTAATGCTTGGCTGTAATGCCTGGCAGTAATGCTTGGATGTAATGCCATAAAAATGTCATGCCTTTAGCGGACAGTGGCCGTTGTGCCCTTGGGCTGAATACATTGATGTCAGAGTGATTACAGGGACAATAGTGTGCTGACCATCAGCAGCATCAGAGCTTGAGAAGTCCAGTTACCGTGACAAACGGTCAAGTGGAATTTGACTGTGGTCATGACTCTTACTGCCGGTGTTACGGTAATGTGGTCACCGTAACATCCCCTAGACCCGCACGCCACTACTACACAACAATACCCCAATAACCCATGTCAAAGTGTAATTATGTTTTTAGAAGTCAATAAGTATTCAAACACTTTGTTATGCCACACCTAAATAAGTAGTCCATTCTGATTAACGAGTCACATAATAAGTTGCATGGACTCACTCTGTGTACAATAAGTGTTTAACATTATTTTAGAATGACTACCTCATCCCTGTACCCCACACATAGTTATCTGTAAAGTCCTCAGTCAAGAAGTGAATTTCAAACACAGATTCAATCACAAAGACTAGGAGGTAATCCTATTGGTAGATGGGTAAAAATAATAAAAAGCAGACATTGAATAACCCTTTGAGCATGGTGAAGTTATTAATCACACTTTTGATTGCGTATCAATACATCTAGTCACTACAAAACAGGCGTCCTTCCCAACTTGTTGCCGAAAGGGAAGGAAACCGCTTAGGGATTTCACCATGAAGCAAATGGTGACTTCAAAACAGTTACAGAGTTTAACAACTGTGAAAGGAGAAAACTGAGGATAGGTCAACAACAATGTAGTTACGCCACAACACTAACCAAAATGACAGAGTGAAAAGAAGGAAGTCTGTACAGAATAAAAAATATTCCAAACACGCATCCTGATTGCAATAAGGCATTCAATTGAAATGAATGGAAATTAAATTAACTTTACATTATATCCTGAATACAAAGTCTTATGTTTGAGCAAATCCAACACAACGCACCACTGAGTATGACTTTTCAAACTGTGTCGTGACTTGACTTTGACATGAATCTGAAGACATTTATTTATGTAATTAACTATGTTTAATTGTTAACCGGTTTAATGAATCATGCAACAATCAACAGATTAGGATCCGGGGCACCATAAGAGCGGTTCTTGAAAGAGTTAACATCTCCTGAATTAAACTTTAAAAGGTCATATCACCTCTATAAACAGTCAACCTATTAAACATAACCTCGTATCATATCATCATTCTGAACAGTCGTAACCTCCATCTACAAAAACCCAAGCCATACTTATGATTCAGTACTACACAAATTGGTTTAATTATTTATTTACGATCTAATTAAATGGGAACACAGGATAAACATACACACTTTGCACCGGTTATTGACTGAAGTCTTAAAACGCTGAAAACAGGTCCTTAGCGGAATGACAACAACATGGCTGCTTGTTAAAGAAGAGATGGAGAGGAGGAGAGAGGGACAGAGACACTAAAAATTGGTACATTCAAAACTACTCTCACCTACAGTAACCATATACTTTGCACACAAACCGCTGCCCGCTTTGAATAAGAATATCAAGAATGTATTTACGTGAAATGCCTGGGTTCGACGGGATCTCTCTCTGTGAATAGGGTAGCCTTGAAAGGAAGTTGGGCCTTTTCGCGGCACGCTTGTAAGACTCTGATTGTCCAAAATGGTTCCGACAAGTCTTCTACTGCTGTCCTTCTCTGCAGTTGTCCGATATCCGGTGACTTGTCGTGTTGTCCGGAACAGAACTACACAGTTTACTTTCCTTCCATTCACTCTTGAAGAGGCTTTTGAAGATAGGCTAGGGAGAGTATTGTCTCCACCTCGTGTCGAGATTCAAAGTTCAAACCACTTTAAACGTGCAGATGCAGCTTCACATCTTTCTGGTCTGATGTGTTTTTTTTCTTAACCCATCATTTATAAAATTTGCTCAAAAAGGGCGGTTCCAACAGGTTAACATGCCTCTGACCTCACTCAGGGCGGTGACGACTCACTGTGCAAAGTTATATATGTATTTAATCTCTTATAGCTTCTCAAATCACATCTCTCTCTTAACAAAAACACTTGAATCATTGTTCATATTACATGTATGTAATATGTAACACATTGTATGGAAACTTACAGTTTTCCTTTATGACGTTGTTAATGACTTCACAAAATAACCAACTAAATTAAATTTGACCATTCCCCACGTTCTATGTTAGAAATATTGTTTCAGTATTGATTTACAACAGGACGTGAGTTGTTAAACCCCTCCCCTAGTTATTTCCTTCCCCTCCTCTAAGGTGAGAGGGTGTCTGATTGAAATGAATAATTGCAAACCTGATCTGACATATTTTGATTTTTGTGGACAGTCAAGACAGTATTTTCAATCATGGTGGTGGCTGCATCATGTTATGGGTATGCTTGTCATTGGCAAGGAAATAAATGGAATAGAGCTAAGCACAGAAACAATCTTTGAGGAAAACAAATTGTATTTGTCACATGCGCCAAATACAACAGGTGTAGAGATCTCACCGTCAAATGCTTACTTACAACCCCTTAACCAACAATGCAGTTCAACAATTCAAGAAATAGATAAAAGAAAATATTAACTAAATAACCTGAAGTAAAATTACAAATAAAAACTTTATATAAAATAAAAAAAAATGAACACAAAAATACATAACAATAACAAGGCTATATGTCCGATGTCAATATAACCGATGTCAATATGCGGGGTTACAGGTTACAGGTTAGTCGAGGTCATTTGTAAAGTGACTATGTATAGATAATAAACAGCGTGTAGCAGCAGTGTAGGGGTGGGTCAATGTAAATAATCTGGGTGGCCATTTGATTAACTGTTACAGTCTTATGGCTAAGGGGATAGAAGCTGTTAAGGAGCCTTTTGGTCGTAGACTTGGCGCTTCGGTTCCGCTGTCATGCGGTAGCAGAGAGAACGGTCTACGACTTGGGTGACTGGAGTCTTTGACAATGTTTTGGGCCTTCTCTGACACCGCCTAGTATATAGGTCCTGGATGTCAGAAAGCTTGGGCCCCAATGATATACTGGGCCGTACGCACTACCTCTGTAGTGCCTTGCGGTCAGATGCCGTGCAGTTTCCATACCAGGTGGTGCCATATCAGTCTACTTTCCAACAGACACTAGGGAGACAATTCACCTTTCAGCAGGACAATAACCTAAAACACAAGGCTAAATATACACTGGAGTTGCTTACCAAGACAACATTGAATGTTCCTAGGTGGCCCTTATAGTTTAAAACGTAAATTGGCTTAGAAATCTACGGCAGGACTTGAAAATGCCTGTCTAGCAATGATCAACAACCAACTTGACAGAGCTTGAAGAATTTTAAAAATAATAATGCTCAAATATTGTACAATCCAGTTGTGCAAAGCTCTTACAGACTTACCCAGAAAGACTCACAGCTGGAATCGTGATTCTCAAATAATGAAATTCATGTTTAATTTGTTATATATTATTTTCCTTCCACTTTGACATTACAAAGTATTTTGTGTAGATTGTTGACAAAAAGGTACAAAGAAATACATTTTTATCCCACTTTGTAACACAACAAAATGTGGAAAAAGTCAAGGGGTGTGAACACTTTCTGAAGGCCCTGCACACAGAGTCACACAGAGACACACATACGGCCACACAAACAGATGTTTGTGCGTGTATGGGTTAAGTGTTTATGGGTTAAGGTGTTTGAGATGTTGAGTTTAGATTTGGAAATAGAGTGAAAGTGAGAGAAGCAGGGGATAGGATAAAGAGGGGAGAGAACACACTGTGTTCAGTAGAGCATATATAAGAGTGTGTTGACGTGTCCCTTTAGTCAGAAATACCATGGCAGCTCCAGGACTGTCAGGCACTACTCCTCAGAGACCCATACTGTCACCCATTCCTCTCCTCCACCTCTCTTTTCCTCTACTTGTCTACCCCAAAAACCTTCCCTTTCTCTACCCTCTCTTTCCTTCCTCTCATCTATCCCCTCACCTCTCCTTCTCTCCTAACCCCCCACCCCTCCTCTCACCTCTCCTCCTCTCTTCCCCTTCTGTCTTTTCTCTCCTCTCATCTCCTTTCCCTCTACTCCTCCCTTCCTCTCAGCACTGTCGAGACAGGACATCTGTACATGCCCAACACTGATCTTAACAGACATCTGTTCAACCCTCACTATGAGACAGGAGGAGATAGGATTGGGAAAATGCTACAAACTCAAGATTGAATTATGCAAGAGCACTAGAACAGAATCAAAATGGAGGATGTCAACAGCAACACAAATATTTGACCCTGCTGGTCATCTATGAACATTTGAACATCTTTGCCATGTTCTGTTATAATCTCCACGGCACAGCCAGAAGAGGACTGGCCACCCTCATAGCCTGGTTCCTCTCTAGGTTTCTTCCTGGGTTCTGGCCTTTCTCTGAGTTTTTCCTAGCCACCGTGCTTCTACACCTGCATTGCTTGCTGTTTGGGGATTTAGGCTGGGTTTCTGTACAGCACTTTGTGACATCAGCTGATGTAAGAAGGGCTTTATAAATACATTTGATTTGATTTGACAAATACCCAGTGAAATAGCACAGTATCTTACAAATACTTTAACCCCATGCTGAAGAGGCCTACTAAATAAGAGTCAGATAGTGATTCACATCCTTCCTCCTTCACACCTGCGGTTACTGAAGCCACCAGGTGTGGATGAAGCCTAGAGGTGACTAAGAGGTTATTTGATAGCTATGTCCATTCCACCACAAGCCGTTGTGACAGTGTGACGAGGCGAAGAGGCTGGTGTTGGCACTCACAGTTCGATGGCTTTGTTCCACATGATGACGTAGCCTGAGAGTGTGAAGGACTCCACGTTGACGATGTGGATGTTTCCTTTCTCTGTGCCGATGTACAGCCATTTACTTTGGAAGGGCAGGTGGACGAATGTGATCCTGGAGGATGGAGAGAAATGAGAAAGTTTATGTAGGAGTTAAGAGACACAGAGAAAGAGACACAGAGAGGTAGTAAAAGTGGTAGCATTAGACAAAGAGAGAGAAAAGAGAAAGACAGAAGTGTTTTGCTGATGATATCCTATTGCATTTAAAACACAGAAACTGCAGTTTAAGAATCTTCCTTGTTTTCTACAGTGAGCTAATAATGCTGAGCTGAGACCAAGGTGACGGTGGAGGTGTTTAAAACTCTATTCGGCACCTAATTACCGGACTGATGCGAGAGAAGAGGACTGAACCAGAACACGTTACCCTTCCTTCCATGCTCTCCATTTACCCATCTGTGTCATCTTCATTCTTTCATCAATTTGTCCAATAATTCCACTCGTCCTTCAACCATCAATTAATCCATTCATCCATCTCTCCATGTGAAGTTTAATGAACGGTCAAAAGCTTTTGAAACCTACATCCGTCTCTACCTGAGTCAGCCTCTACCCCCAAGCCATAGGACTCCTAATAGGTCTCCTAAATACTCATGACTGCTAAATAGTTCATTAATGTTTACCTAAACTATCTGCACTGAACCTATCTTGCACGGACTCTATGCACAATCACAAGACTACACACTACCATATACATATTTACACACACTGCACTGACAATCTCACACAAAACCCATGCACATTCACTGCATATGCACATGCACACATAACACATAGACACATACCTCCACCTTACCTGTCACCCTAAACCCACTTCGATTTGCTTACCACCCCAATAGGTCCACCGACAATGCAATCGCCATCATACTGCACACTGCCTTATCCCATCTGGACCAGAGGAAAACCTATGTAAGGATGCTGTTTATTGACTATAGCTCAGCATTCAACACCACATTACCCTCCAAGATCATCATTAAGCTTGAGGCCCGGGGTCTGAACCCCACCCTGTGCAATTGGGTTCTGGACGTCCTAACGGAGCGTCCTCTCAGGTAGTGAAGATAGAAAGCAACATCTACACTTCACTGATCCTCAACACTGGGGCCTCACAAAGGTGTGTGCTCAGCCCCTCCTGTACTCACTGTTCACCCATGACTGTGTGGTCATGCACGCTCCAACTCAATCATGAAGTTTGTAGATGACACAACAGTAGTAGGCTTGATTACCAACAAAGACGAGACGGTCTACAGGAGGAGGGGAAGGCTCGGAGTGTGGTGTCAGGAAAACAACCTCTGACTCAAGGTCAACAAAACAAAGGAGATGACTTCAGACTTCAGGAAACAGCGGAGGAGCACCCCCTATCCACATCGATGGGACAGCAGTGGAGAAGGTGGAAAGTTTTGAGTCCCAGGCATACATATCACTGACAAACTGAAATAGTCCACCCACACAGACAGTGTGGTGAAGAAGGCGCAACATCGCCTCTTCAACCTCAGGAGGCTGAATAAATTTGGCTTGTCACCTAAAACCTCAAAAACTTTTACAGATGCACGATTGAGAGCATCCTGTCGGGCTGTATCACCACCTGGTATGACAACGGCACCTCCCACAATCACAGGGCTCTCCAGAGGGTGGTGCGGTCTGCACAAAGCATCACCGGGGGCAAAACTACCCGCCCTCCAGGACACCTACAGCACCCGATGTCATAGGAAGGCCAAAAGAGAGCATCACCTGTTAATCCCGCTATCATCCCGAAGGTCAGTACAGGTGCATCAAAGCTGGGACTGAGAAACTGAAAAACAGCTTCTTTCTCAAGGCCATCAGACTGTTAAATAACCATCACTAGCACAGTGAGGCTGCTGCCTACAATACACAGACTTGAAATCATTAGCCACTTTAATAAATGGAACACTCGTCAGTTTAATAATGTTTACATATCTTGCATTACTCATCTCATATGTATATACTGTACTCTTATACTATATCTTAGTCTATGCCGCTCTGACATTGCTCATCCATATTGTTATGCAGGTGAATGAGGACCCAAAAGCGACTTGGCGAAAACAGAGTTTTTAATCCAGTAAAGTTACTTTACAAACAAAAGGCATAATACTACTCGTAATGACGAGAACAGACTGGAGACTTGATCAAGAACTGCAGGTTGCCTCGGGAAGGCACTTGAACCTAGCAGACTCAGACACCTGCTCACCACGCAGCATCTGAGGGAAACACGACACGACAGGGCAATACATAGACACAGCACGGTGAACAATTGACAAGGATCCGACAGGGCAGGAACGGAAAACAAGGAGAGAAATAGGGACTCTAATCAGGGAAAAGGATCGGGAACAGGTGTGGGAAGACTAAATGATTGATTAGGGGAATAGGAACAGCTGGGAGCAGGAACGGAACGATAGAAAGAAGAGAGAGCGAGAGATTGAGAGAGGGAGGGGGAGAGAGAGGGATAGAAAGAGGGAAAGAACCTAATAAGACCAGCAGAGGGAAACGAATAGAAGGGGAAGCACAGGGACAAGACATGATAATCAATGACAAAACATGACAGTACCCCCCACCACCGAGCGCCTCCTGGCGCACTCGAGGAGGAATCCTGGCGGCAACGGAGGAAATCATCAATAAGTGAACGGTCCAGCACGTCCCGAGACGGAACCCAACTCCTCTCCTCAGACCGTAACCTCCCAATCCACTAAGTATTGGTGACCCCGTCCCCGAGAACGCATGTCCATGATCTTACGTACCTTGTAAATAGGTGCGCTCGACAAGGACGGGAGGGGGGGAGGGAAGACGAACGGGGGTGCGAAGAAAGGGCTTGACACAGGGAGACATGGAAGACAGATGGACGCGACGAAGATGTCGCGGAAGAAGCAGTCACACAGCGACAGGATTGACGACCTGGGAGACACGGAACGGACCAATGAACCGCGGAGTCAACTTACGAGAAGCTGTCGTAAGAGGAAGGTTGCAGTGGAAAGCCACACTCTCTGGCCGCAACAATACCTTGGACTCTTAATCCTGCGTTTATTGGCGGCTCTCACAGTCTGTGCCCTGTAATGGCAAAGTGCAGACCTCACCCTCCTCCAGGTGCGCCACAACGTTGGACAAACGCTTGAGCGGAGGGAACGCTGGACTCGGCAAGTTGGGATGAGAACAGAGGAGGCTGGTAACCCAGACTACTCTGAAACGGAGATAACCCGGTAGCAGACGAAGGACGCGAGTTGTGAGCGTATTCTGCCCAGGGGAGCTGTTCTGCCCAAGACGCAGGGTTTCTGGAAAGAAAGGCTGCGTAGTATGCGACCAATCGTCTGATTGGCCCTCTCTGCTTGACCGTTAGACTGGGGATGAAACCCGGAAGAGAGACTGACGGACGCACCAATCAAACGACAGAACTCCCTCCAAAACTGTGACGTGAATTGCGGGCCTCTGTCTGAAACGGCGTCCTAACGGAGGCCATGAATTCTGAACACATTCTCGATAATGATTTGTGCCGTCTCCTTAGCGGAAGGAAGTTTAGCGAGGGGAATGAAATGTGCCGCCTTAGAGAACCTATCGACAACCGTAAGAATCACAGTCTTCCCCGCAGACAAAGGCAGACCGGTAATGAAGTCTAGGGCGATGTGAGACCATGGTCGAGAAGGAATGGGGAGCGGTCTGAGACGACCGGCAGGAGGAGAGTTACCCGACTTAGTCTGCGCGCAGTCCGAACAAGCAGCCACGAAACAGCGCGTGTCACGCTCCTGAGTCGGCCACCAAAAGCGCTGGCGAATAGACGCAAGAGTGCCTCGAACACCCGGATGACCAGCTAACTTGGCAGAGTGAGCCCACTGAAGAACAGCCAGATGAAAGTGGAAACAGGAACGAAAAAGGAGGTTACTAGGACAAGCGGCGACGAGTGCGTGAGTGCTTTTGCTTAACCTGTCTTTCAATTCCCAGACTGTCAACCCGACAACACGCCCATAAGGAAGAATCCCCTCGGGATCGGTAGAAGCCACAGAAGAACTAAACAGACGGGATAAGGCATCAGGCTTGGTGTTTTTGCTACCCGGACGGTAAGAAATCACAAACTCGAAAACGAGCGAAAAACAACGCCCAACGAGCTTGACGGGCATTAAGTCGTTTGGCAGAACGGATGTACTCTAGGTTCTTATGGTCTGTCCAAACGACAAAAGGAACGGTCGCCCCCTCTGTTCACTGTCGCCATTCGCCTAGGGCTAGCGGATGGCGAGCAGTTCACGGTTACCCACATCATAGTTGCGCTCCAGATGGCGACAGGCTTATGAGAAAAATAAGCGCAAGGATGAACCTTATTGTCAGACTGAAGCGCTGGGATAGAATGCTCCACGCCTACCTCTGAAGCGTCAACCTCGACAATGAATTGTCTATGACGTCAGGAGTAACGAGATCGGAGCGGACGTAAA